>NW_027616627.1:0-226905 GCF_964187855.1 Myxine glutinosa | reverse complement strand
GTGGTTTCCTTCACTAACACAAGTGCGAAAAGTGGTTTTTCAACACTAACACAAGTGCGAAAAGTGGTTTTTCAACACTAACACAAGTGCAAAAAGTGGTTTTTCAACACTAACACAAGTGCAAAAAGTGGTTTTTCAACTCCAACACAAGTGCGAAAAGTGGTTTTTCAACACTAACACAAGTGCGAAAAGTGGTTTTTCAACGCTATCACAAGTGTAAAAAGTGTTTTTTCCACACCAATACAAGTGCAAAAGTGGTTTTTCAACACTAACACAAGTGCGAAAAGTGGTTTTTCAACACTAACACAAGTGCGAAAAGTGGGTTTTCAACACTAATACAAGTGCAAAAGTGGTTTTTCAACACTAACACAAGTGCGAAAAGTGGTTTTTCCACACTAATACAAGTGCAAAAGTGGTTTCCTGCACCAACACAAGTGCGAAAAGTGGTTTTTCAACACTAACACAAGTGCGAAAAGTGGTTTTTCAACACTATCACAAGTGCAAAAAGTGTTTTTTCCATACTAATACAAGTGCAAAAGTGGTTTCCTGCACCAACACAAGTGCGAAAAGTGGTTTTTCAACACTAACACAAGTGCGAAAAGTGGTTTTTCCACACTAATACAGGTGCGAAAAGTGGTTTCCTTCACTAACACAAGTGCGAAAAGTGGTTTTTCAACACTATCACAAGTGCAAAAAGTGTTTTTCCCACACTAATACAAGCGCAAAAGTGGTTTCCTGCACCAACACAAGTGCAAAAAGTGGTTTTTCAACACTAACACAAGTGCGAAAAGTGGTTTTTCAACACTAACAAGTGCGAAAAGTGGTTTTTCAACACTAACACAAGTGCGAAAAGTGGTTTTTCCACACTAATACAAGTGCAAAAGTGGTTTCCTGCACCAACACAAGTGCGAAAAGTGGTTTTTCAACACTAACACAAGTGCGAAAAGTGGTTTTTCAACACTATCACAAGTGCAAAAAGTGTTTTTTCCATACTAATACAAGTGCAAAAGTGGTTTCCTGCACCAACACAAGTGCGAAAAGTGGTTTTTCAACACTAACACAAGTGCGAAAAGTGGTTTTTCAACACTATCACAAGTGCAAAAAGTGTTTTTCCCACACTAATACAAGCGCAAAAGTGGTTTCCTGCACCAACACAAGTGCAAAAAGTGGTTTTTCAACACTAACACAAGTGCGAAAAGTGGTTTTTCAACACTAACACAAGTGCGAAAAGTGGTTTTTCAACACTAACACAAGTGCGAAAAGTGGTTTTTCCACACTAATACAAGTGCAAAAGTGGTTTTTCAACACTAACACAAGTGCGAAAAGTGGTTTTTCCACACTAATACAAGTGCGAAAAGTGGTTTTTCAACACTAACACAAGTGCAAAAGTGGGTTTTCAACACTAACACAAGTGCGAAAAGTGGATTTTCAACACTAACACAAGTGCGAAAAGGGGCTTTTCAACACTAACACAAGTGCGAAAAGTGGGTTTTCAACACTAACACAAGTGCGAAAAGTGGGTTTTCAACACTAACACAAGTGCGAAAAGTGGGTTTTCAACACTAACACAGGTGCGAAAAGTGGTTTTTCAACGCTATCACAAGTGCGAAAAGTGGGTTTTCAACACTAACACAAGTGCGAAAAGTGGTTTTTCAACGCTATCACAAGTGTAAAAAGTGTTTTTTCCACACTAATACAAGTGCAAAAGTGGTTTTTCAACACTAACACAAGTGCGAAAAGTGGTTTTTCAACACTAACACAAGTGCGAAAAGTGGTTTTCCACACTAATACAAGTGCAAAAGTGGTTTTTCCACACTCATACAAGTGCAAAAGTGGTTTTTCAACACTAACACAAGTGCGAAAAGGGGGTTTTCAATACTAACACAAGTGCGAAAAGTGGGTTTTCAACACTAACACAAGTGCGAAAAGTGGTTTTTCAACACTAACACAAGTGCGAAAAGTGGTTTTTCAACACCATCACAAGTGCAAAAAGTGTTTTTCCCACACTAATACAAGCGCAAAAGTGGTTTCCTGCACCAACACAAGTGCAAAAAGTGGTTTTTCAACACTAACACAAGTGCGAAAAGTGGTTTTTCAACACTAACAAGTGCGAAAAGTGGTTTTTCAACACTAACACAAGTGCGAAAAGTGGTTTTTCCACACTAATACAAGTGCAAAAGTGGTTTTTCAACACTAACACAAGTGCGAAAAGTGGTTTTTCCACACTAATACAAGTGCGAAAAGTGGTTTTTCAACACTAACACAAGTGCGAAAAGTGGTTTTTCCACACTAATACAAGTGCGAAAAGTGTTTTTTCAACACTAACACAAGTGCGAAAAGTGGTTTTTCAGCACTAACACAAGTGCAAAAGTGGTTTTTCAACACTAACACAAGTGCGAAAAGTGGGTTTTCAACACTAATACAAGTGCAAAAGTGGTTTTTCAACACTAACACAAGTGCGAAAAGTGGGTTTTCAACACTAATACAAGTGCAAAAGTGGTTTTTCAACACTAACACAAGTGCGAAAAGTGGTTTTTCCACACTAATACAAGTGCAAAAGTGGTTTTTCAACACTAACACAAGTGCGAAAAGTGGTTTTTCAACACTAACACAAGTGCGAAAAGTGGTTTTTCAACACTAACACAAGTGCGAAAAGTGGTTTTTCCACACTAATACAAGTGCAAAAGTGGTTTTTCAACACTAACACAAGTGCGAAAAGTGGTTTTTCAACACTAACACAAGTGCGAAAAGTGGTTTTTAAACACTATCACAAGTCCAAAAAGTGTTTTTTCCACACTAATACAAGTGCAAAAGTGGTTTCTTGCACCAACACAAGTGCGAAAAGTGGTTTTTCAACACTAATACAAGTGCGAAAAGTGGTTTTTCAACACTAACACAAGTGCGAAAAGTGTTTTTTCCACACTAATACAAGTGCAAAAGTGGTTTCCTGCACCAACACAAGTGTGAAAAGTGGTTTTTCAACACTAACACAAGTGCGAAAAGTGGTTTTTCAACACTAACACAGGTGCGAAAGTGGTTTCCTTCACTAACACAAGTGCGAAAAGTGGTTTTTCAACACTAACACAAGTGCGAAAAGTGGTTTTTCAACACTAACACAAGTGCAAAAAGTGGTTTTTCAACACTAACACAAGTGCGAAAAGTGGTTTTTCAACTCCAACACAAGTGCGAAAAGTGGTTTTTCAACACTAACACAAGTGCGAAAAGTGGTTTTTCAACGCTATCACAAGTGTAAAAAGTGTTTTTTCCACACCAATACAAGTGCAAAAGTGGTTTTTCAACACTAACACAAGTGCGAAAAGTGGTTTTTCAACACTAACACAAGTGCGAAAAGTGGGTTTTCAACACTAATACAAGTGCAAAAGTGGTTTTTCAACACTAACACAAGTGCGAAAAGTGGTTTTTCCACACTAATACAAGTGCAAAAGTGGTTTCCTGCACCAACACAAGTGCGAAAAGTGGTTTTTCAACACTAACACAAGTGCGAAAAGTGGTTTTTCAACACTATCACAAGTGCAAAAAGTGTTTTTTCCATACTAATACAAGTGCAAAAGTGGTTTCCTGCACCAACACAAGTGCGAAAAGTGGTTTTTCAACACTAACACAAGTGCGAAAAGTGGTTTTTCCACACTAATACAGGTGCGAAAAGTGGTTTCCTTCACTAACACAAGTGCGAAAAGTGGTTTTTCAACACTATCACAAGTGCAAAAAGTGTTTTTCCCACACTAATACAAGCGCAAAAGTGGTTTCCTGCACCAACACAAGTGCAAAAAGTGGTTTTTCAACACTAACACAAGTGCGAAAAGTGGTTTTTCAACACTAACAAGTGCGAAAAGTGGTTTTTCAACACTAACACAAGTGCGAAAAGTGGTTTTTCCACACTAATACAAGTGCAAAAGTGGTTTTTCAACACTAACACAAGTGCGAAAAGTGGTTTTTCCACACTAATACAAGTGCGAAAAGTGGTTTTTCAACACTAACACAAGTGCGAAAAGTGGTTTTTCCACACTAATACAAGTGCAAAAGTGGTTTTTCAACACTAACACAAGTGCGAAAAGTGGTTTTTCAGCACTAACACAAGTGCAAAAGTGGTTTTTCAACACTAACACAAGTGCGAAAAGTGGGTTTTCAACACTAATACAAGTGCAAAAGTGGTTTCCTGCACCAACACAAGTGCGAAAAGCGGGTTTTCAACACTAACACAAGTGCGAAAAGTGGTTTTTCAACACTATCACAAGTCCAAAAAGTGTTTTTTCCACACTAATACAAGTGCAAAAGTGGTTTCCTGCACCAACACAAGTGCGAAAAGTGGTTTTTCAACACTAATACAAGTGCGAAAAGTGGTTTTTCAACACTAACACAAGTGCGAAAAGTGTTTTTTCCACACTAATACAAGTGCAAAAGTGGTTTCCTGCACCAACACAAGTGTGAAAAGTGGTTTTTCAACACTAACACAAGTGCGAAAAGTGGTTTTTCAACACTAACACAGGTGCGAAAGTGGTTTTTCAACACTAACACAAGTGCGAAAAGTGGTTTTTCCACACTAATACAAGTGCAAAAGTGGTTTTTCAACACTAACACAAGTGCGAAAAGCGGGTTTTCAACACTAACACAAGTGCGAAAAGTGGTTTTTCAACACTATCACAAGTCCAAAAAGTGTTTTTTCCACACTAATACAAGTGCAAAAGTGGTTTCCTGCACCAACACAAGTGCGAAAAGTGGTTTTTCAACACTAATACAAGTGCGAAAAGTGGTTTTTCAACACTAACACAAGTGCGAAAAGTGTTTTTTCCACACTAATACAAGTGCAAAAGTGGTTTCCTGCACCAACACAAGTGTGAAAAGTGGTTTTTCAACACTAACACAAGTGCGAAAAGTGGTTTTTCAACACTAACACAGGTGCGAAAGTGGTTTCCTTCACTAATACAAGTGCGAAAAGTGGTTTTTCAACACTAACACAAGTGCGAAAAGTGGTTTTTCAACACTAACACAAGTGCAAAAAGTGGTTTTTCAACACTAACACAAGTGCGAAAAGTGGTTTTTCAACTCCAACACAAGTGCGAAAAGTGGTTTTTCAACACTAACACAAGTGCGAAAAGTGGTTTTTCAACGCTATCACAAGTGTAAAAAGTGTTTTTTCCACACCAATACAAGTGCAAAAGTGGTTTTTCAACACTAACATAAGTGCGAAAAGTGGTTTTTCAACACTAACACAAGTGCGAAAAGTGGGTTTTCAACACTAATACAAGTGCAAAAGTGGTTTTTCAACACTAGCACAAGTGCGAAAAGTGGTTTTTCCACACTAATACAAGTGCAAAAGTGGTTTCCTGCACCAACACAAGTGCGAAAAGTGGTTTTTCAACACTAACACAAGTGCGAAAAGTGGTTTTTCAACACTATCACAAGTGCAAAAAGTGTTTTTCCACACTAATACAAGTGCAAAAGTGGTTTCCTGCAGCAACACAAGTGCGAAAAGTGATTTTTCAACACTAAGACAAGTGCGAAAAGTGGTTTTTCAACAATAACACAAGTGCAAAAAGTTTTTTCCCACACTAACACAAGTGCGAAAAGTGGTTTCCTGCACCAACACAAGTGCGAAAAGTGGATTTTCAACACTAACACAAGTGCGAAAAGGGGGTTTTCTACACTAACACAAGTGCGAAAAGTGGGTTTTCAACACTAACACAAGTGCGAAAAGTGGGTTTTCAACACTAACACAAGTGCGAAAAGTGGGTTTTCAACACTAACACAAGTGCGAAAAGTGGTTTTTCAATGCTATCACAAGTGTAAAAAGTGTTTTTTCCACACTAATACAAGTGCAAAAGTGGTTTTTCAACACTAACACAAGTGCGAAAAGTGGTTTTTCAACACTAACACAAGTGCGAAAAGTGGGTTTTCAACACTAATACAAGTGCAAAAGTGGTTTTTCAACACTAACACAAGTGCGAAAAGTGGTTTTTCCACATTAATACAAGTGCAAAAGTGGTTTCCTGCACCAACACAAGTGCGAAAAGTGGTTTTTCAACACTAACACGAGTGCGAAAAGTGGTTTTTCAACACTATCACAAGTGCAAAAAGTGTTTTTTCAATACTAATACAAGTGCAAAAGTGGTTTCCTGCACCAACACAAGTGCGAAAAGTGGTTTTTCAACACTAACACAAGTGCGAAAAGTGGTTTTTCAACACTAACACAAGTGCAAAAAGTGTTTTTTCCACACTAACACAAGTGCGAAAAGTGGTTTCCTGCACCAACACAAGTGCAAAAAGTGGATTTTCAACACTAACACAAGTGCGAAAAGGGGGTTTTCAAAACTAACACAAGTGCGAAAAGTGGGTTTTCAACACTAACACAAGTGCGAAAAGTGGTTTCCTGCACCAACACAAGTGTGAAAAGTGTTTTTTCCACACTAATACAAGCACAAAAGTGGTTTCCTGCACCAACACAAGTGTGAAAAGTGTTTTTTCCACACTAATACAAGCACAAAAGTGGTTTCCTGCACCAACACAAGTGCAAAAAGTGTTTTTTCAACACTAACACAAGTGCGAAAAGTGGTTTTTCAACACTAACACAAGTGCGAAAAGTGGTTTTTCAACGCTAACACAAGTGCGAAAAGTGGTTTTTCCACACTAATACAAGTGCAAAAGTGGTTTTTCAACACTAACACAAGTGCGAAAAGTGGTTTTCCACACTAATACAAGTGCGAAAAGTGGTTTTTCAACACTAACACAAGTGCGAAAAGTGGTTTTTCCACACTAATACAAGTGCAAAAGTGGTTTTTCAACACTAACACAAGTGCGAAAAGTGGTTTTTCAGCCCTAACACAAGTGCGAAAAGTGGTTTTTCAATGCTATCGCAAGTGTAAAAAGTGTTTTTTCCACACTAATACAAGTGCAAAAGTGGTTTTTCAACACTAACACAAGTGCGAAAAGTGGTTTTTCAACACTAACACAAGTGCGAAAAGTGGGTTTTCCATACTAATACAAGTGCAAAAGTGGTTTCCTCCACCAACACAAGTGCGAAAAGTGGTTTTTCAACAATAACACAAGTGCAAAAAGTGTTTTTTCCACACTAACACAAGTGCGAAAAGTGGTTTCCTGCACCAACACAAGTGCAAAAAGTGGATTTTCAACACTAACACAAGTGCGAAAAGGGGGTTTTCAAAACTAACACAAGTGCGAAAAGTGGGTTTTCAACACTAACACAAGTGCGAAAAGTGGTTTCCTGCACCAACACAAGTGTGAAAAGTGTTTTTTCCACACTAATACAAGCACAAAAGTGGTTTCCTGCACCAACACAAGTGTGAAAAGTGTTTTTTCCACACTAATACAAGCACAAAAGTGGTTTCCTGCACCAACACAAGTGCAAAAAGTGTTTTTTCAACACTAACACAAGTGCGAAAAGTGGTTTTTCAACACTAACACAAGTGCGAAAAGTGGTTTTTCAACGCTAACACAAGTGCGAAAAGTGGTTTTTCCACACTAATACAAGTGCAAAAGTGGTTTTTCAACACTAACACAAGTGCGAAAAGTGGTTTTCCACACTAATACAAGTGCGAAAAGTGGTTTTTCAACACTAACACAAGTGCGAAAAGTGGTTTTTCCACACTAATACAAGTGCAAAAGTGGTTTTTCAACACTAACACAAGTGCGAAAAGTGGTTTTTCAGCCCTAACACAAGTGCGAAAAGTGGTTTTTCAATGCTATCGCAAGTGTAAAAAGTGTTTTTTCCACACTAATACAAGTGCAAAAGTGGTTTTTCAACACTAACACAAGTGCGAAAAGTGGTTTTTCAACACTAACACAAGTGCGAAAAGTGGGTTTTCCATACTAATACAAGTGCAAAAGTGGTTTCCTCCACCAACACAAGTGCGAAAAGTGGTTTTTCAACAATAACACAAGTGCGAAAAGTGTTTTTTCCATACTAATACAAGTGCAAAAGTGGTTTCCTCCACCAACACAAGTGCGAAAAGTGGTTTTTCAACAATAACACAAGCGCAAAAGTGGTTTTTCAACACTAACACAAGTGCGAAAAGTGGTTTTTCCACACTAATACAAGTGCGAAAAGTGGTTTTTCAACACTAACACAAGTGCGAAAAGTGGTTTTTCAGCACTAACACAAGTGCAAAAGTGGTTTTTCAACACTAACACAAGTGCGAAAAGTGGGTTTTCAACACTAATACAAGTGCAAAAGTGGTTTTTCAACACTAACACAAGTGCGAAAAGTGGGTTTTCAACACTAATACAAGTGCAAAAGTGGTTTTTCAACACTAACACAAGTGCGAAAAGTGGTTTTTCCACACTAATACAAGTGCAAAAGTGGTTTTTCAACACTAACACAAGTGCGAAAAGTGGTTTTTCAACACTAACACAAGTGCGAAAAGTGGTTTTTCAACACTAACACAAGTGCGAAAAGTGGTTTTTCCACACTAATACAAGTGCAAAAGTGGTTTTTCAACACTAACACAAGTGCGAAAAGTGGTTTTTCAACACTAACACAAGTGCGAAAAGTGGTTTTTAAACACTATCACAAGTCCAAAAAGTGTTTTTTCCACACTAATACAAGTGCAAAAGTGGTTTCTTGCACCAACACAAGTGCGAAAAGTGGTTTTTCAACACTAATACAAGTGCGAAAAGTGGTTTTTCAACACTAACACAAGTGCGAAAAGTGTTTTTTCCACACTAATACAAGTGCAAAAGTGGTTTCCTGCACCAACACAAGTGTGAAAAGTGGTTTTTCAACACTAACACAAGTGCGAAAAGTGGTTTTTCAACACTAACACAGGTGCGAAAGTGGTTTCCTTCACTAACACAAGTGCGAAAAGTGGTTTTTCAACACTAACACAAGTGCGAAAAGTGGTTTTTCAACACTAACACAAGTGCAAAAAGTGGTTTTTCAACACTAACACAAGTGCGAAAAGTGGTTTTTCAACTCCAACACAAGTGCGAAAAGTGGTTTTTCAACACTAACACAAGTGCGAAAAGTGGTTTTTCAACGCTATCACAAGTGTAAAAAGTGTTTTTTCCACACCAATACAAGTGCAAAAGTGGTTTTTCAACACTAACACAAGTGCGAAAAGTGGTTTTTCAACACTAACACAAGTGCGAAAAGTGGGTTTTCAACGCTAATACAAGTGCAAAAGTGGTTTTTCAACACTAACACAAGTGCGAAAAGTGGTTTTTCCACACTAATACAAGTGCAAAAGTGGTTGCCTGCACCAACACAAGTGCGAAAAGTGGTTTTTCAACACTAACACAAGTGCGAAAAGTGGTTTTTCAACACTATCACAAGTGCAAAAAGTGTTTTTTCCATACTAATACAAGTGCAAAAGTGGTTTCCTGCACCAACACAAGTGCGAAAAGTGGTTTTTCAACACTAACACAAGTGCGAAAAGTGGTTTTTCCACACTAATACAGGTGCGAAAAGTGGTTTCCTTCACTAACACAAGTGCGAAAAGTGGTTTTTCAACACTATCACAAGTGCAAAAAGTGTTTTTCCCACACTAATACAAGCGCAAAAGTGGTTTCCTGCACCAACACAAGTGCAAAAAGTGGTTTTTCAACACTAACACAAGTGCGAAAAGTGGTTTTTCAACACTAACAAGTGCGAAAAGTGGTTTTTCAACACTAACACAAATGCGAAAAGTGGTTTTTCCACACTAATACAAGTGCAAAAGTGGTTTTTCAACACTAACACAAGTGCGAAAAGTGGTTTTTCCACACTAATACAAGTGCGAAAAGTGGTTTTTCAACACTAACACAAGTGCGAAAAGTGGTTTTTCCACACTAATACAAGTGCAAAAGTGGTTTTTCAACACTAACACAAGTGCGAAAAGTGGTTTTTCAGCACTAACACAAGTGCAAAAGTGGTTTTTCAACACTAACACAAGTGCGAAAAGTGGGTTTTCAACACTAATACAAGTGCAAAAGTGGTTTCCTGCACCAACACAAGTGCGAAAAGCGGGTTTTCAACACTAACACAAGTGCGAAAAGTGGTTTTTCAACACTATCACAAGTCCAAAAAGTGTTTTTTCCACACTAATACAAGTGCAAAAGTGGTTTCCTGCACCAACACAAGTGCGAAAAGTGGTTTTTCAACACTAATACAAGTGCGAAAAGTGGTTTTTCAACACTAACACAAGTGCGAAAAGTGTTTTTTCCACACTAATACAAGTGCAAAAGTGGTTTCCTGCACCAACACAAGTGTGAAAAGTGGTTTTTCAACACTAACACAAGTGCGAAAAGTGGTTTTTCAACACTAACACAGGTGCGAAAGTGGTTTTTCAACACTAACACAAGTGCGAAAAGTGGTTTTTCCACACTAATACAAGTGCAAAAGTGGTTTTTCAACACTAACACAAGTGCGAAAAGCGGGTTTTCAACACTAACACAAGTGCGAAAAGTGGTTTTTCAACACTATCACAAGTCCAAAAAGTGTTTTTTCCACACTAATACAAGTGCAAAAGTGGTTTCCTGCACCAACACAAGTGCGAAAAGTGGTTTTTCAACACTAATACAAGTGCGAAAAGTGGTTTTTCAACACTAACACAAGTGCGAAAAGTGTTTTTTCCACACTAATACAAGTGCAAAAGTGGTTTCCTGCACCAACACAAGTGTGAAAAGTGGTTTTTCAACACTAACACAAGTGCGAAAAGTGGTTTTTCAACACTAACACAGGTGCGAAAGTGGTTTCCTTCACTAATACAAGTGCGAAAAGTGGTTTTTCAACACTAACACAAGTGCGAAAAGTGGTTTTTCAACACTAACACAAGTGCAAAAAGTGGTTTTTCAACACTAACACAAGTGCGAAAAGTGGTTTTTCAACTCCAACACAAGTGCGAAAAGTGGTTTTTCAACACTAACACAAGTGCGAAAAGTGGTTTTTCAACGCTATCACAAGTGTAAAAAGTGTTTTTTCCACACCAATACAAGTGCAAAAGTGGTTTTTCAACACTAACATAAGTGCGAAAAGTGGTTTTTCAACACTAACACAAGTGCGAAAAGTGGGTTTTCAACACTAATACAAGTGCAAAAGTGGTTTTTCAACACTAGCACAAGTGCGAAAAGTGGTTTTTCCACACTAATACAAGTGCAAAAGTGGTTTCCTGCACCAACACAAGTGCGAAAAGTGGTTTTTCAACACTAACACAAGTGCGAAAAGTGGTTTTTCAACACTATCACAAGTGCAAAAAGTGTTTTTCCACACTAATAAAAGTGCAAAAGTGGTTTCCTGCAGCAACACAAGTGCGAAAAGTGGTTTTTCAACACTAAGACAAGTGCGAAAAGTGGTTTTTCAACAATAACACAAGTGCAAAAAGTTTTTTTCCACACTAACACAAGTGCGAAAAGTGGTTTCCTGCACCAAGACAAGTGCGAAAAGTGGATTTTCAACACTAACACAAGTGCGAAAAGGGGGTTTTCTACACTAACACAAGTGCGAAAAGTGGGTTTTCAACACTAACACAAGTGCGAAAAGTGGGTTTTCAACACTAACACAAGTGCGAAAAGTGGGTTTTCAACACTAACACAAGTGCGAAAAGTGGTTTTTCAATGCTATCACAAGTGTAAAAAGTGTTTTTTCCACACTAATACAAGTGCAAAAGTGGTTTTTCAACACTAACACAAGTGCGAAAAGTGGTTTTTCAACACTAACACAAGTGCGAAAAGTGGGTTTTCAACACTAATACAAGTGCAAAAGTGGTTTTTCAACACTAACACAAGTGCGAAAAGTGGTTTTTCCACATTAATACAAGTGCAAAAGTGGTTTCCTGCACCAACACAAGTGCGAAAAGTGGTTTTTCAACACTAACACGAGTGCGAAAAGTGGTTTTTCAACACTATCACAAGTGCAAAAAGTGTTTTTTCAATACTAATACAAGTGCAAAAGTGGTTTCCTGCACCAACACAAGTGCGAAAAGTGGTTTTTCAACACTAACACAAGTGCGAAAAGTGGTTTTTCAACACTAACACAAGTGCAAAAAGTGTTTTTTCCACACTAACACAAGTGCGAAAAGTGGTTTCCTGCACCAACACAAGTGCAAAAAGTGGATTTTCAACACTAACACAAGTGCGAAAAGGGGGTTTTCAAAACTAACACAAGTGCGAAAAGTGGGTTTTCAACACTAACACAAGTGCGAAAAGTGGTTTTTCAACACTATCACAAGTGCAAAAAGTGTTTTTCCCACACTAATACAAGTGCAAAAGTGGTTTCCTGCACCAACACATGTGTGAAAAGTGTTTTTTCAACACTAACACAAGTGCGAAAAGTGTTTTTTCAACACTAACACAAGTGCGAAAAGTGGTTTTTCAACACTATCACAAGTGCAAAAAGTGTTTTTCCCACACTAATACAAGTGCAAAAGTGGTTTCCTGCACCAACACAAGTGTGAAAAGTGTTTTTTCCACACTAATACAAGCACAAAAGTGGTTTCCTGCACCAACACAAGTGTGAAAAGTGTTTTTTCCACACTAATACAAGCACAAAAGTGGTTTCCTGCACCAACACAAGTGCAAAAAGTGTTTTTTCAACACTAACACAAGTGCGAAAAGTGGTTTTTCAACACTAACACAAGTGCGAAAAGTGGTTTTTCAACGCTAACACAAGTGCGAAAAGTGGTTTTTCCACACTAATACAAGTGCAAAAGTGGTTTTTCAACACTAACACAAGTGCGAAAAGTGGTTTTCCACACTAATACAAGTGCGAAAAGTGGTTTTTCAACACTAACACAAGTGCGAAAAGTGGTTTTTCCACACTAATACAAGTGCAAAAGTGGTTTTTCAACACTAACACAAGTGCGAAAAGTGGTTTTTCAGCCCTAACACAAGTGCGAAAAGTGGTTTTTCAATGCTATCGCAAGTGTAAAAAGTGTTTTTTCCACACTAATACAAGTGCAAAAGTGGTTTTTCAACACTAACACAAGTGCGAAAAGTGGTTTTTCAACACTAACACAAGTGCGAAAAGTGGGTTTTCCATACTAATACAAGTGCAAAAGTGGTTTCCTCCACCAACACAAGTGCGAAAAGTGGTTTTTCAACAATAACACAAGTGCGAAAAGTGTTTTTTCCATACTAATACAAGTGCAAAAGTGGTTTCCTCCACCAACACAAGTGCGAAAAGTGGTTTTTCAACAATAACACAAGTGCGAAAAGTGGTTTTTCCACACTAATACAAGCGCAAAAGTGGTTTTTCAACACTAACACAAGTGCGAAAAGTGGTTTTTCAGCCCTAACACAAGTGCGAAAAGTGGTTTTTCAACACTATCACAAGTGTGAAAAGTGTTTTTTCCACACTAATACAAGTGCAAAAGTGGTTTTTCAACACTAACACAAGTGCGAAAAGTGGTTTTTCAACACTAACACAAGTGCGAAAAGTGGGTTTTCAACACTAATACAAGTGCAAAAGTGGTTTTTCAACACTAACACAAGTGCGAAAAGTGGTTTTTCCACACTAATACAAGTGCAAAAGTGGTTTCCTGCACCAACACAAGTGCGAAAAGTGGTTTTTCAACACTAACACAAGTGTGAAAAGTGGTTTTTCCACATTAATACAAGTGCAAAAGTGGTTTCCTGCACCAACACAAGTGCGAAAAGTGGTTTTTCAACACTAACACGAGTGCGAAAAGTGGTTTTTCAACACTAACACAAGTGCGAAAAGTGGTTTTTCCACACTAATACAAGTGCAAAAGTGGTTTTTCAACACTAACACAAGTGCGAAAAGTGGTTTTTCAGCACTAACACAAGTGCAAAAGTGGTTTTTCAACACTAACACAAGTGCGAAAAGTGGGTTTTCAACACTAATACAAGTGCAAAAGTGGTTTTTCAACACTAACACAAGTGCGAAAAGTGGTTTTTCCACACTAATACAAGTGCAAAAGTGGTTTCCTGCACCAACACAAGTGCGAAAATTGGTTTTTCAACACTAACACAAGTGCGAAAAGTGGTTTTTCCACACTAATACAAGTGCAAAAGTGGTTTTTCAACACTAACACAAGTGCGAAAAGCGGTTTTTCAACACTAACACAAGTGCGAAAAGTGGTTTTTCAACACTATCACAAGTCCAAAAAGTGTTTTTTCCACACTAATACAAGTGCAAAAGTGGTTTCCTGCACCAACACAAGTGCGAAAAGTGCTTTTTCAACACTAATACAAGTGCGAAAAGTGGTTTTTCAACACTAACACAAGTGCGAAAAGTGTTTTTTCCACACTAATACAAGTGCAAAAGTGGTTTCCTGCACCAACACAAGTGTGAAAAGTGGTTTTTCAACACTAACACAAGTGCGAAAAGTGGTTTTTCAACACTAACACAGGTGCGAAAGTGGTTTCCTTCACTAATACAAGTGCGAAAAGTGGTTTTTCAACACTAACACAAGTGCGAAAAGTGGTTTTTCAACACTAACACAAGTGCAAAAAGTGGTTTTTCAACACTAACACAAGTGCGAAAAGTGGTTTTTCAACTCCAACACAAGTGCGAAAAGTGGTTTTTCAACACTAACACAAGTGCGAAAAGTGGTTTTTCAATGCTATCACAAGTGTAAAAAGTGTTTTTTCCACACCAATACAAGTGCAAAAGTGGTTTTTCAACACTAACATAAGTGCGAAAAGTGGTTTTTCAACACTAACACAAGTGCTAAAAGTGGGTTTTCAACACTAATACAAGTGCAAAAGTGTTTTTTCAACACTAGCACAAGTGCGAAAAGTGGTTTTTCCACACTAATACAAGTGCAAAAGTGGTTTCCTGCACCAACACAAGTGCGAAAAGTGGTTTTTCAACACTAACACAAGTGCGAAAAGTGGTTTTTCAACACTATCACAAGTGCAAAAAGTGTTTTTCCACACTAATACAAGTGCAAAAGTGGTTTCCTGCAGCAACACAAGTGCGAAAAGTGGTTTTTCAACACTAAGACAAGTGCGAAAAGTGGTTTTTCAACAATAACACAAGTGCAAAAAGTTTTTTTCCACACTAACACAAGTGCGAAAAGTGGTTTCCTGCACCAACACAAGTGCGAAAAGTGGATTTTCAACACTAACACAAGTGCGAAAAGGGGGTTTTCTACACTAACACAAGTGCGAAAAGTGGGTTTTCAACACTAACACAAGTGCGAAAAGTGGGTTTTCAACACTAACACAAGTGCGAAAAGTGGGTTTTCAACACTAACACAAGTGCGAAAAGTGGTTTTTCAATGCTATCACAAGTGTAAAAAGTGTTTTTTCCACACTAATACAAGTGCAAAAGTGGTTTTTCAACACTAACACAAGTGCGAAAAGTGGTTTTTCAACACTAACACAAGTGCGAAAAGTGGGTTTTCAACACTAATACAAGTGCAAAAGTGGTTTTTCAACACTAACACAAGTGCGAAAAGTGGTTTTTCCACATTAATACAAGTGCAAAAGTGGTTTCCTGCACCAACACAAGTGCGAAAAGTGGTTTTTCAACACTAACACGAGTGCGAAAAGTGGTTTTTCAACACTATCACAAGTGCAAAAAGTGTTTTTTCAATACTAATACAAGTGCAAAAGTGGTTTCCTGCACCAACACAAGTGCGAAAAGTGGTTTTTCAACACTAACACAAGTGCGAAAAGTGGTTTTTCAACACTAACACAAGTGCAAAAAGTGTTTTTTCCACACTAACACAAGTGCGAAAAGTGGTTTCCTGCACCAACACAAGTGCAAAAAGTGGATTTTCAACACTAACACAAGTGCGAAAAGGGGGTTTTCAAAACTAACACAAGTGCGAAAAGTGGGTTTTCAACACTAACACAAGTGCGAAAAGTGGTTTTTCAACACTATCACAAGTGCAAAAAGTGTTTTTCCCACACTAATACAAGTGCAAAAGTGGTTTCCTGCACCAACACAAGTGTGAAAAGTGTTTTTTCAACACTAACACAAGTGCGAAAAGTGTTTTTTCAACACTAACACAAGTGCGAAAAGTGGATTTTCAACACTATCACAAGTGCAAAAAGTGTTTTTCCCACACTAATACAAGTGCAAAAGTGGTTTCCTGCACCAACACAAGTGTGAAAAGTGTTTTTTCCACACTAATACAAGCACAAAAGTGGTTTCCTGCACCAACACAAGTGTGAAAAGTGTTTTTTCCACACTAATACAAGCACAAAAGTGGTTTCCTGCACCAACACAAGTGCAAAAAGTGTTTTTTCAACACTAACACAAGTGCGAAAAGTGGTTTTTCAACACTAACACAAGTGCGAAAAGTGGTTTTTCAACGCTAACACAAGTGCGAAAAGTGGTTTTCCACACTAATACAAGTGCAAAAGTGGTTTTTCAACACTAACACAAGTGCGAAAAGTGGTTTTCCACACTAATACAAGTGCGAAAAGTGGTTTTTCAACACTAACACAAGTGCGAAAAGTGGTTTTTCCACACTAATACAAGTGCAAAAGTGGTTTTTCAACACTAACACAAGTGCGAAAAGTGGTTTTTCAGCCCTAACACAAGTGCGAAAAGTGGTTTTTCAATGCTATCGCAAGTGTAAAAAGTGTTTTTTCCACACTAATACAAGTGCAAAAGTGGTTTTTCAACACTAACACAAGTGCGAAAAGTGGTTTTTCAACACTAACACAAGTGCGAAAAGTGGGTTTTCCATACTAATACAAGTGCAAAAGTGGTTTCCTCCACCAACACAAGTGCGAAAAGTGGTTTTTCAACAATAACACAAGTGCGAAAAGTGTTTTTTCCATACTAATACAAGTGCAAAAGTGGTTTCCTCCACCAACACAAGTGCGAAAAGTGGTTTTTCAACAATAACACAAGTGCGAAAAGTGGTTTTTCCACACTAATACAAGCGCAAAAGTGGTTTTTCAACACTAACACAAGTGCGAAAAGTGGTTTTTCAGCCCTAACACAAGTGCGAAAAGTGGTTTTTCAACACTATCACAAGTGTAAAAAGTGTTTTTTCCACACTAATACAAGTGCAAAAGTGGTTTTTCAACACTAACACAAGTGTGAAAAGTGGTTTTTCAACACTAACACAAGTGCGAAAAGTGGGTTTTCAACACTAATACAAGTGCAAAAGTGGTTTTTCAACACTAACACAAGTGCGAAAAGTGGTTTTTCCACACTAATACAAGTGCAAAAGTGGTTTCCTGCACCAACACAAGTGTGAAAAGTGGTTTTTCAACACTAACACAAGTGTGAAAAGTGGTTTTTCCACATTAATACAAGTGCAAAAGTGGTTTCCTGCACCAACACAAGTGCGAAAAGTGGTTTTTCAACACTAACACGAGTGCGAAAAGTGGTTTTTCAACACTATCACAAGTGCAAAAAGTGTTTTTTCAATACTAATACAAGTGCAAAAGTGGTTTCCTGCACCAACACAAGTGCGAAAAGTGGTTTTTCACACTAATACAAGTGCGAAAAGTGGTTTTTCAACACTAACACAAGTGCGAAAAGTGTTTTTTTCCATACTAATACAAGTGCAAAAGTGGTTTCCTCCACCAACACAAGTGCGAAAAGTGGTTTTTCAACAATAACACAAGTGCGAAAAGTGGTTTTTCCACACTAATACAAGCGCAAAAGTGGTTTTTCAACACTAACACAAGTGCGATAAGTGGTTTTTCAACACGAACACAAGTGCAAAAAGTGGTTTTTCAACACTATCACAAGTGCAAAAAGTGTTTTTTCCACACTAATACAGGTGCAAAAGTGGTTTCCTGCACCAACACAAGTGCGAAAAGTGGTTTTTCAACACTAACACAAGTGCAAAAAGTGTTTTTTCAACACTAACACAAGTGTGAAAAGTGTTTTTTCCACACTAATACAAGTGCAAAAGTGGTTTCCTGCACCAACACAAGTGCGAAAAGTGGTTTTTCAACACTAATACAAGTGCGAAAAGTGGTTTTTCAACACTAACACAAGTGCGAAAAGTGGTTTTTCCACACTAATACAAGTGCAAAAAGTGGTTTTTCAACACTAACACAAGTGCGAAAAGTGGTTTTTCCACACTAATACAAGTGCAAAAGTGGTTTCCTGCACCAACACAAGTGTGAAAAGTGGTTTTTCAACACTAACACAAGTGCGAAAAGTGGTTTTTCAACACTAACACAGGTGCGAAAAGTGGTTTCCTTCACTAACACAAGTGCGAAAAGTGGTTTTTCAACACTAACACAAGTGCGAAAAGTGGTTTTTCAACACTAACACAAGTGCGAAAAGTGGTTTTTCAACACTATCACAAGTGCAAAAAGTGTTTTTTCCACACTAATACAAGTGCAAAAGTGGTTTCCTGCACCAACACAAGTGCGAAAAGTGGTTTTTCAACACTAACACAAGTGCGAAAAGTGGTTTTTCAACACTAACACAAGTGCGAAAAGTGGTTTTTCAACACTAACACAAGTGCGAAAAGTGGTTTTTCAACACTAACACAAGTGCGAAAAGTGGTTTTTCCACACTAATACAAGTGCAAAAGTGGTTTTTCAACACTAACACAAGTGCGAAAAGTGGTTTTTCAGCCCTAACACAAGTGCGAAAAGTGGATTTTCAACACTATCACAAGTGCAAAAAGTGTTTTTTCCACACTAATACAAGTGCAAAAGTGGTTTCCTCCACCAACACAAGTGTGAAAAGTGGTTTTTCAACACCAACACAAGTGCGAAAAGTGGTTTTTCAACACTAACACAAGTGCGAAAAGTGGTTTTTCAACACTAACACAAGTGTGAAAAGTGGTTTTTCCACATTAATACAAGTGCAAAAGTGGTTTCCTGCACCAACACAAGTGCGAAAAGTGGTTTTTCAACACTAACACGAGTGCGAAAAGTGGTTTTTCAACACTAACACAAGTGCGAAAAGTGGTTTTTCCACACTAATACAAGTGCAAAAGTGGTTTTTCAACACTAACACAAGTGCGAAAAGTGGTTTTTCAGCACTAACACAAGTGCAAAAGTGGTTTTTCAACACTAACACAAGTGCGAAAAGTGGGTTTTCAACACTAATACAAGTGCAAAGTGGTTTTTCAACACTAACACAAGTGCGAAAAGTGGTTTTTCCACACTAATACAAGTGCAAAAGTGGTTTCCTGCACCAACACAAGTGCGAAAATTGGTTTTTCAACACTAACACAAGTGCGAAAAGTGGTTTTTCCACACTAATACAAGTGCAAAAGTGGTTTTTCAACACTAACACAAGTGCGAAAAGCGGTTTTTCAACACTAACACAAGTGCGAAAAGTGGTTTTTCAACACTATCACAAGTCCAAAAAGTGTTTTTTCCACACTAATACAAGTGCAAAAGTGGTTTCCTGCACCAACACAAGTGCGAAAAGTGCTTTTTCAACACTAATACAAGTGCGAAAAGTGGTTTTTCAACACTAACACAAGTGCGAAAAGTGTTTTTTCCACACTAATACAAGTGCAAAAGTGGTTTCCTGCACCAACACAAGTGTGAAAAGTGGTTTTTCAACACTAACACAGGTGCGAAAGTGGTTTCCTTCACTAATACAAGTGCGAAAAGTGGTTTTTCAACACTAACACAAGTGCGAAAAGTGGTTTTTCAACACTAACACAAGTGCGAAAAGTGGTTTTTCAACTCCAACACAAGTGCGAAAAGTGGTTTTTCAACACTAACACAAGTGCGAAAAGTGGTTTTTCAACGCTATCACAAGTGTAAAAAGTGTTTTTTCCACACCAATACAAGTGCAAAAGTGGTTTTTCAACACTAACATAAGTGCGAAAAGTGGTTTTTCAACACTAACACAAGTGCTAAAAGTGGGTTTTCAACACTAATACAAGTGCAAAAGTGTTTTTTCAACACTAGCACAAGTGCGAAAAGTGGTTTTTCCACACTAATACAAGTGCAAAAGTGGTTTCCTGCACCAACACAAGTGCGAAAAGTGGTTTTTCAACACTAACACAAGTGCGAAAAGTGGTTTTTCAACACTATCACAAGTGCAAAAAGTGTTTTTCCACACTAATACAAGTGCAAAAGTGGTTTCCTGCAGCAACACAAGTGCGAAAAGTGGTTTTTCAACACTAAGACAAGTGCGAAAAGTGGTTTTTCAACAATAACACAAGTGCAAAAAGTTTTTTTCCACACTAACACAAGTGCGAAAAGTGGTTTCCTGCACCAACACAAGTGCGAAAAGTGGATTTTCAACACTAACACAAGTGCGAAAAGGGGGTTTTCTACACTAACACAAGTGCGAAAAGTGGGTTTTCAACACTAACACAAGTGCGAAAAGTGGGTTTTCAACACTAACACAAGTGCGAAAAGTGGGTTTTCAACACTAACACAAGTGCGAAAAGTGGTTTTTCAATGCTATCACAAGTGTAAAAAGTGTTTTTTCCACACTAATACAAGTGCAAAAGTGGTTTTTCAACACTAACACAAGTGCGAAAAGTGGTTTTTCAACACTAACACAAGTGCGAAAAGTGGGTTTTCAACACTAATACAAGTGCAAAAGTGGTTTTTCAACACTAACACAAGTGCGAAAAGTGGTTTTTCCACATTAATACAAGTGCAAAAGTGGTTTCCTGCACCAACACAAGTGCGAAAAGTGGTTTTTCAACACTAACACGAGTGCGAAAAGTGGTTTTTCAACACTATCACAAGTGCAAAAAGTGTTTTTTCAATACTAATACAAGTGCAAAAGTGGTTTCCTGCACCAACACAAGTGCGAAAAGTGGTTTTTCAACACTAACACAAGTGCGAAAAGTGGTTTTTCAACACTAACACAAGTGCAAAAAGTGTTTTTTCCACACTAACACAAGTGCGAAAAGTGGTTTCCTGCACCAACACAAGTGCAAAAAGTGGATTTTCAACACTAACACAAGTGCGAAAAGGGGGTTTTCAAAACTAACACAAGTGCGAAAAGTGGGTTTTCAACACTAACACAAGTGCGAAAAGTGGTTTTTCAACACTATCACAAGTGCAAAAAGTGTTTTTCCCACACTAATACAAGTGCAAAAGTGGTTTCCTGCACCAACACAAGTGTGAAAAGTGTTTTTTCAACACTAACACAAGTGCGAAAAGTGTTTTTTCAACACTAACACAAGTGCGAAAAGTGGATTTTCAACACTATCACAAGTGCAAAAAGTGTTTTTCCCACACTAATACAAGTGCAAAAGTGGTTTCCTGCACCAACACAAGTGTGAAAAGTGTTTTTTCCACACTAATACAAGCACAAAAGTGGTTTCCTGCACCAACACAAGTGTGAAAAGTGTTTTTTCCACACTAATACAAGCACAAAAGTGGTTTCCTGCACCAACACAAGTGCAAAAAGTGTTTTTTCAACACTAACACAAGTGCGAAAAGTGGTTTTTCAACACTAACACAAGTGCGAAAAGTGGTTTTTCAACGCTAACACAAGTGCGAAAAGTGGTTTTCCACACTAATACAAGTGCAAAAGTGGTTTTTCAACACTAACACAAGTGCGAAAAGTGGTTTTCCACACTAATACAAGTGCGAAAAGTGGTTTTTCAACACTAACACAAGTGCGAAAAGTGGTTTTTCCACACTAATACAAGTGCAAAAGTGGTTTTTCAACACTAACACAAGTGCGAAAAGTGGTTTTTCAGCCCTAACACAAGTGCGAAAAGTGGTTTTTCAATGCTATCGCAAGTGTAAAAAGTGTTTTTTCCACACTAATACAAGTGCAAAAGTGGTTTTTCAACACTAACACAAGTGCGAAAAGTGGTTTTTCAACACTAACACAAGTGCGAAAAGTGGGTTTTCCATACTAATACAAGTGCAAAAGTGGTTTCCTCCACCAACACAAGTGCGAAAAGTGGTTTTTCAACAATAACACAAGTGCGAAAAGTGTTTTTTCCATACTAATACAAGTGCAAAAGTGGTTTCCTCCACCAACACAAGTGCGAAAAGTGGTTTTTCAACAATAACACAAGTGCGAAAAGTGGTTTTTCCACACTAATACAAGCGCAAAAGTGATTTTTCAACACTAACACAAGTGCGAAAAGTGGTTTTTCAGCCCTAACACAAGTGCGAAAAGTGGTTTTTCAACACTATCACAAGTGTAAAAAGTGTTTTTTCCACACTAATACAAGTGCAAAAGTGGTTTTTCAACACTAACACAAGTGCGAAAAGTGGTTTTTCAACACTAACACAAGTGCGAAAAGTGGGTTTTCAACACTAATACAAGTGCAAAAGTGGTTTTTCAACACTAACACAAGTGCGAAAAGTGGTTTTTCCACACTAATACAAGTGCAAAAGTGGTTTCCTGCACCAACACAAGTGTGAAAAGTGGTTTTTCAACACTAACACAAGAGTGAAAAGTGGTTTTTCCACATTAATACAAGTGCAAAAGTGGTTTCCTGCACCAACACAAGTGCGAAAAGTGGTTTTTCAACACTAACACGAGTGCGAAAAGTGGTTTTTCAACACTATCACAAGTGCAAAAAGTGTTTTTTCAATACTAATACAAGTGCAAAAGTGGTTTCCTGCACGAACACAAGTGCGAAAAGTGGTTTTTCACACTAATACAAGTGCGAAAAGTGGTTTTTCAACACTAACACAAGTGCGAAAAGTGTTTTTTCCATACTAATACAAGTGCAAAAGTGGTTTCCTCCACCAACACAAGTGCGAAAAGTGGTTTTTCAACAATAACACAAGTGCGAAAAGTGGTTTTTCCACACTAATACAAGCGCAAAAGTGGTTTTTCAACACTAACACAAGTGCGATAAGTGGTTTTTCAACACGAACACAAGTGCAAAAAGTGGTTTTTCAACACTATCACAAGTGCAAAAAGTGTTTTTTCCACACTAATACAGGTGCAAAAGTGGTTTCCTGCACCAACACAAGTGCGAAAAGTGGTTTTTCAACACTAACACAAGTGCAAAAAGTGTTTTTTCAACACTAACACAAGTGTGAAAAGTGTTTTTTCCACACTAATACAAGTGCAAAAGTGGTTTCCTGCACCAACACAAGTGCGAAAAGTGGTTTTTCAACACTAATACAAGTGCGAAAAGTGGTTTTTCAACACTAACACAAGTGCGAAAAGTGGTTTTTCCACACTAATACAAGTGCAAAAAGTGGTTTTTCAACACTAACACAAGTGCGAAAAGTGGTTTTTCCACACTAATACAAGTGCAAAAGTGGTTTCCTGCACCAACACAAGTGTGAAAAGTGGTTTTTCAACACTAACACAAGTGCGAAAAGTGGTTTTTCAACACTAACACAGGTGCGAAAAGTGGTTTCCTTCACTAACACAAGTGCGAAAAGTGGTTTTTCAACACTAACACAAGTGCGAAAAGTGGTTTTTCAACACTAACACAAGTGCGAAAAGTGGTTTTTCAACACTATCACAAGTGCAAAAAGTGTTTTTTCCACACTAATACAAGTGCAAAAGTGGTTTCCTGCACCAACACAAGTGCGAAAAGTGGTTTTTCAACACTAACACAAGTGCGAAAAGTGGTTTTTCAACACTAACACAAGTGCGAAAAGTGGTTTTTCAACACTAACACAAGTGCGAAAAGTGGTTTTTCAACACTAACACAAGTGCGAAAAGTGGTTTTTCCACACTAATACAAGTGCAAAAGTGGTTTTTCAACACTAACACAAGTGCGAAAAGTGGTTTTTCAGCCCTAACACAAGTGCGAAAAGTGGATTTTCAACACTATCACAAGTGCAAAAAGTGTTTTTTCCACACTAATACAAGTGCAAAAGTGGTTTCCTCCACCAACACAAGTGTGAAAAGTGGTTTTTCAACACCAACACAAGTGCGAAAAGTGGTTTTTCAACACTAACACAAGTGCGAAAAGTGGTTTTTCAACGCTATCACAAGTGTAAAAAGTGTTTTTTCCACACTAATACAAGTGCAAAAGTGGTTTTTCAACACTAACACAAGTGCGAAAAGTGGTTTTTCAACACTAACACAAGTGCGAAAAGTGGGTTTTCAACACTAATACAAGTGCAAAAGTGGTTTTTCAACACTAACACAAGTGCGAAAAGTGGTTTTTCCACACTAATACAAGTGCAAAAGTGGTTTCCTGCACCAACACAAGTGTGAAAAGTGGTTTTTCAACACTAACACAAGTGCGAAAAGTGTTTTTTCAACACTAACACAAGTGTGAAAAGTGGTTTTTCAACACTATCACAAGTGCAAAAAGTGTTTTTTCCACACTAATACAAGTGCAAAAGTGGTTTCCTGCACCAACACAAGTGCGAAAAGTGGTTTTTCAACACTAACACAAGTGCGAAAAGTGGGTTTTCAACACTAACACAAGTGCGAAAAGTGGTTTTTCAACACTAACACAAGTGCGAAAAGTGGTTTTTCAACACTATCACAAGTGCAAAAAAGTGTTTTTCCCACACTAAAACAAGCGCAAAAGTGGTTTCCTGCACCAACACAAGTGCAAAAAGTGGTTTTTCAACACTAACACAAGTGCGAAAAGTGGTTTTTCAACACTAACACAAGTGCGAAAAGTGGTTTTTCAACACTAACACAAGTGCGAAAAGTGGTTTTTCCACACTAATACAAGTGCAAAAGTGGTTTTTCAACACTAACACAAGTGCGAAAAGGGGGTTTTCAACACTAACACAAGTGCGAAAAGTGGGTTTTCAACACGAACACAAGTGCGAAAAGTGGTTTTTCAACACTAACACAAGTGCGAAAAGTGGTTTTTCAACACTATCACAAGTGCAAAAAGTGTTTTTCCCACACTAATACAAGTGCAAAAGTGGTTTTTCAACACTAACACAAGTGCGAAAAGTGGTTTTTCCACACTAATACAAGTGCGAAAAGTGGTTTTTCAACACTATCACAAGTGCAAAAAGTGTTTTTCCCACACTAATACAAGTGCGAAAAGTGGTTTTCCACACTAATACAAGTGCAAAAGTGGTTTTTCAACACTAACACAAGTGCGAAAAGTGGTTTTTCAGCACTAACACAAGTGCGAAAAGTGGTTTTTCAACACTATCACAAGTGCAAAAAGTGTTTTTTCCATACTAATACAAGTGCAAAAGTGGTTTCCTGCACCAACACAAGTGCGAAAAGTGGTTTTTCAACACTAACACAAGTGCGAAAAGTGGTTTTTCCAAACTAATACAGGTGCGAAAAGTGGTTTCCTTCACTAACACAAGTGCGAAAAGTGGTTTTTCAACACTAACACAAGTGCGAAAAGTGGTTTTTCAACACTAATACAAGTGGGAAAAGTGGTTTTTCAACACTAACACAAGTGCGAAAAGTGGTTTTTCAACACTAACACAAGTGCGAAAAGTGGTTTTTCCACACTAATACAAGTGCAAAAGTGGTTTTTCAACACTAACACAAGTGCGAAAAGTGGTTTTTCAGCCCTAACACAAGTGCGAAAAGTGGATTTTCAACACTATCACAAGTGCAAAAAGTGTTTTTTCCACACTAATACAAGTGCAAAAGTGGTTTCCTCCACCAACACAAGTGTGAAAAGTGGTTTTTCAACACCAACACAAGTGCGAAAAGTGGTTTTTCAACACTAACACAAGTGCGAAAAGTGGTTTTTCAACGCTATCACAAGTGTAAAAAGTGTTTTTTCCACACTAATACAAGTGCAAAAGTGGTTTTTCAACACTAACACAAGTGCGAAAAGTGGTTTTTCAACACTAACACAAGTGCGAAAAGTGGGTTTTCAACACTAATACAAGTGCAAAAGTGGTTTTTCAACACTAACACAAGTGCGAAAAGTGGTTTTTCCACACTAATACAAGTGCAAAAGTGGTTTCCTGCACCAACACAAGTGCGAAAAGTGGTTTTTCAACACTAACACAAGTGCGAAAAGTGTTTTTTCAACACTAACACAAGTGTGAAAAGTGGTTTTTCAACACTATCACAAGTGCAAAAAGTGTTTTTTCCACACTAATACAAGTGCAAAAGTGGTTTCCTGCACCAACACAAGTGCGAAAAGTGGTTTTTCAACACTAACACAAGTGCGAAAAGTGGGTTTTCAACACTAACACAAGTGCGAAAAGTGGTTTTTCAACACTAACACAAGTGCGAAAAGTGGTTTTTCAACACTATCACAAGTGCAAAAAAGTGTTTTTCCCACACTAATACAAGCGCAAAAGTGGTTTCCTGCACCAACACAAGTGCAAAAAGTGGTTTTTCAACACTAACACAAGTGCGAAAAGTGGTTTTTCAACACTAACACAAGTGCGAAAAGTGGTTTTTCAACACTAACACAAGTGCGAAAAGTGGTTTTTCCACACTAATACAAGTGCAAAAGTGGTTTTTCAACACTAACACAAGTGCGAAAAGGGGGTTTTCAACACTAACACAAGTGCGAAAAGTGGGTTTTCAACACGAACACAAGTGCGAAAAGTGGTTTTTCAACACTAACACAAGTGCGAAAAGTGGTTTTTCAACACTATCACAAGTGCAAAAAGTGTTTTTCCCACACTAATACAAGTGCAAAAGTGGTTTTTCAACACTAACACAAGTGCGAAAAGTGGTTTTTCCACACTAATACAAGTGCGAAAAGTGGTTTTTCAACACTATCACAAGTGCAAAAAGTGTTTTTCCCACACTAATACAAGTGCGAAAAGTGGTTTTCCACACTAATACAAGTGCAAAAGTGGTTTTTCAACACTAACACAAGTGCGAAAAGTGGTTTTTCAGCACTAACACAAGTGCGAAAAGTGGTTTTTCAACACTATCACAAGTGCAAAAAGTGTTTTTTCCATACTAATACAAGTGCAAAAGTGGTTTCCTGCACCAACACAAGTGCGAAAAGTGGTTTTTCAACACTAACACAAGTGCGAAAAGTGGTTTTTCCAAACTAATACAGGTGCGAAAAGTGGTTTCCTTCACTAACACAAGTGCGAAAAGTGGTTTTTCAACACTAACACAAGTGCGAAAAGTGGTTTTTCAACACTAATACAAGTGGGAAAAGTGGTTTTTCAACACTAACACAAGTGCGAAAAGTGGTTTTTCAACACTAACACAAGTGCGAAAAGTGTTTTTTCCACACTAATACAAGTGCAAAAGTGGTTTCCTGCACCAACACAAGTGCGAAAAGTGGTTTTTCAACACTAACACAAGTGCGAAAAGTGTTTTTTCAACACTAACACAAGTGCGAAAAGGGGTTTTTCAACACTAACACAAGTGCGAAAAGTGGTTTTTCAACACTAACACAAGTGCGAAAAGTGGTTTTTCAACACTATCACAAGTCCAAAAAGTGTTTTTTCCACACTAATACAAGTGCAAAAGTGGTTTTCCTGCACCAACACAAGTGCGAAAAGTGGTTTTTCAACACTAATACAAGTGCAAAAAGTGGTTTTTCAACACTAACACAAGTGCGAAAAGTGTTTTTTCCACACCAATACAAGTGCAAAAGTGGTTTCCTGCACCAACACAAGTGCGAAAAGTGGGTTTTCAACACTAATACAAGTGCAAAAGTGGTTTTTCAACACTAACACAAGTGCGAAAAGTGGTTTTTCCACACTAATACAAGTGCAAAAGTGGTTTCCTGCACCAACACAAGTGCGAAAAGTGGTTTTTCAACACTAACACAAGTGCGAAAAGTGTTTTTTCAACACTAACACAAGTGTGAAAAGTGGTTTTTCAACACTATCACAAGTGCAAAAAGTGATTTTTCCACACTAATACAAGTGCAAAAGTGGTTTCCTGCACCAACACAAGTGTGAAAAGTGGTTTTTCAACACTAACACAAGTGCGAAAAGTGGGTTTTCAACACTAACACAAGTGCGAAAAGTGGTTTTTCAACACTAACACAAGTGCGAAAAGTGGTTTTTCAACACTATCACAAGTGCAAAAAGTGTTTTTCCCACACTAATACAAGCGCAAAAGTGGTTTCCTGCACCAACACAAGTGCAAAAAGTGGTTTTTCAACACTAACACAAGTGCGAAAAGTGGTTTTTCAACACTAACACAAGTGCGAAAAGTGGTTTTTCAACACTAACACAAGTGCGAAAAGTGGTTTTTCCACACTAATACAAGTGCAAAAGTGGTTTTTCAACACTAACACAAGTGCGAAAAGGGGGTTTTCAACACTAACACAAGTGCGAAAAGTGGGTTTTCAACACTAACACAAGTGCGAAAAGTGGTTTTTCAACACTAACACAAGTGCGAAAAGTGGTTTTTCAACACTATCACAAGTGCAAAAAGTGTTTTTCCCACACTAATACAAGTGCAAAAGTGGTTTTTCAACACTAACACAAGTGCGAAAAGTGGTTTTTCCACACTAATACAAGTGCGAAAAGTGGTTTTTCAACACTATCACAAGTGCAAAAAGTGTTTTTCCCACACTAATACAAGTGCGAAAAGTGGTTTTCCACACTAATACAAGTGCAAAAGTGGTTTTTCAACACTAACACAAGTGCGAAAAGTGGTTTTTCAGCACTAACACAAGTGCGAAAAGTGGTTTTTCAACACTATCACAAGTGCAAAAAGTGTTTTTTCCATACTAACACAAGTGCAAAAGTTGTTTCCTGCACCAACACAAGTGCGAAAAGTGGTTTTTCAACACTAACACAAGTGCGAAAAGTGGTTTTTCCAAACTAATACAGGTGCGAAAAGTGGTTTCCTTCACTAACACAAGTGCGAAAAGTGGTTTTTCAACACTAACACAAGTGCGAAAAGTGGTTTTTCAACACTAATACAAGTGGGAAAAGTGGTTTTTCAACACTAACACAAGTGCGAAAAGTGGTTTTTCAACACTAACACAAGTGCGAAAAGTGGTTTTTCCACACTAATACAAGTACAAAAGTGGTTTTTCAACACTAACACAAGTGCGAAAAGTGGTTTTTCAACACTAGCACAAGTGCGAAAAGTGGTTTTTCAACACTAACACAAGTGCGAAAAGTGTTTTTTCCACACTAATACAAGTGCAAAAGTGGTTTCCTGCACCAACACAAGTGCGAAAAGTGGTTTTTCAACACTAACACAAGTGCGAAAAGTGTTTTTTCAACACTAACACAAGTGCGAAAAGGGGTTTTTCAACACTAACACAAGTGCGAAAAGTGGTTTTTCAACACTAACACAAGTGCGAAAAGTGGTTTTTCAACACTATCACAAGTCCAAAAAGTGTTTTTTCCACACTAATACAAGTGCAAAAGTGGTTTTCCTGCACCAACACAAGTGCGAAAAGTGGTTTTTCAACACTAATACAAGTGCAAAAAGTGGTTTTTCAACACTAACACAAGTGCGAAAAGTGTTTTTTCCACACTAATACAAGTGCAAAAGTGGTTTCCTGCACCAACACAAGTGCGAAAAGTGGTTTTTCAACACTAACACAGGTGCGAAAAGTGGTTTCCTTCACTAACACAAGTGCGAAAAGTGGTTTTTCAACACTAACACAAGTGCGAAAGTTGTTTTTCAACACTAACACAAGTGCGAAAAGTGGTTTTTCAACACTAACACAAGTGCGAAAAGTGGTTTTTCAACACTAACACAAGTGCGAAAAGTGGTTTTTCAACACTAACACAAGTGCGAAAAGTGGTTTTTCAACACTATCACAAGTGCAAAAAGTGTTTTTTCCACACTAATACAAGTGCAAAAGTGGTTTCCTGCACCAACACAAGTGCGAAAAGTGGTTTTTCAACACTAACACAAGTGCGAAAAGTGGTTTTTCAACGCTATCACAAGTGTAAAAAGTGTTTTTTCCACACTAATACAAGTGCAAAAGTGGTTTTTCAACACTAACACAAGTGCAAAAAGTGGTTTTTCAACACTAACACAAGTGCAAAAAGTGTTTTTTCCACACTAACACAAGTGCGAAAAGTGGTTTCCTGCACCAACACAAGTGCGAAAAGTGGATTTTCAACACTAACACAAGTGCGAAAAGGGGGTTTTCAACACTAACACAAGTGCAAAAAGTGGGTTTTTAACACTAACACAAGTGCAAAAAGTGGTTTTTCAACACTAACACAAGTGCGAAAAGTGGTTTTTCAACACTATCACAAGTGCAAAAAGTGTTTTTCCCACACTAATACAAGTGCAAAAGTGGTTTCCTGCACCAACACAAGTGCGAAAAGTGTTTTTTCAACACTAACACAAGTGTGAAAAGTGTTTTTTCCAGACTAATACAAGCGCAAAGGTGGTTTCCTGCACCAACACAAGTGCAAAAAGTGTTTTTTCAACACTAACACAAGTGCGAAAAGTGGTTTTTCAACACTAACACAAGTGCGAAAAGTGGTTTTTCAACACTATCACAAGTGCAAAAAGTGTTTTTCCCACACTAATACAAGTGCGAAAAGTGGTTTTCCACACTAATACAAGTGCAAAAGTGGTTTTTCAACACTAACACAAGTGCGAAAAGTGGTTTTTCAGCACTAACACAAGTGCGAAAAGTGGTTTTTCAACACTATCACAAGTGCAAAAAGTGTTTTTTCCATACTAATACAAGTGCAAAAGTGGTTTCCTGCACCAACACAAGTGCGAAAAGTGGTTTTTCAACACTAACACAAGTGCGAAAAGTGGTTTTTCCAAACTAATACAGGTGCGAAAAGTGGTTTCCTTCACTAACACAAGTGCGAAAAGTGGTTTTTCAACACTAACACAAGTGCGAAAAGTGGTTTTTCAACACTAATACAAGTGGGAAAAGTGGTTTTTCAACACTAACACAAGTGCGAAAAGTGGTTTTTCAACACTAACACAAGTGCGAAAAGTGGTTTTTCCACACTAATACAAGTACAAAAGTGGTTTTTCAACACTAACACAAGTGCGAAAAGTGGTTTTTCAACACTAGCACAAGTGCGAAAAGTGGTTTTTCAACACTAACACAAGTGCGAAAAGTGTTTTTTCCACACTAATACAAGTGCAAAAGTGGTTTCCTGCACCAACACAAGTGCGAAAAGTGGTTTTTCAACACTAACACAAGTGCGAAAAGTGTTTTTTCAACACTAACACAAGTGCGAAAAGTGGTTTTTCAACACTAACACAAGTGAGAAAAGTGGTTTTTCAACACTAACACAAGTGCGAAAAGTGGTTTTTCAACACTATCACAAGTGCGAAAAGTGGTTTTTCAACGCTATCACAAGTGTAAAAAGTGTTTTTTCCACACCAATACAAGTGCAAAAGTGGTTTTTCAACACTAACACAAGTGCGAAAAGTGGGTTTTCAACACTAACACAAGTGCGAAAAGTGGTTTTTCAACACTAACACAAGTGCGAAAAGTGGTTTTTCAACACTATCACAAGTGCAAAAAGTGTTTTTCCCACACTAATACAAGCGCAAAAGTGGTTTCCTGCACCAACACAAGTGCAAAAAGTGGTTTTTCAACACTAACACAAGTGCGAAAAGTGGTTTTTCAACACTAACACAAGTGCGAAAAGTGGTTTTTCAACACTAACACAAGTGCGAAAAGTGGTTTTTCCACACTAATACAAGTGCAAAAGTGGTTTTTCAACACTAACACAAGTGCGAAAAGGGGGTTTTCAACACTAACACAAGTGCGAAAAGTGGGTTTTCAACACTAACACAAGTGCGAAAAGTGGTTTTTCAACACTAACACAAGTGCGAAAAGTGGTTTTTCAACACTATCACAAGTGCAAAAAGTGTTTTTCCCACACTAATACAAGTGCAAAAGTGGTTTTTCAACACTAACACAAGTGCGAAAAGTGGTTTTTCCACACTAATACAAGTGCGAAAAGTGGTTTTTCAACACTATCACAAGTGCAAAAAGTGTTTTTCCCACACTAATACAAGTGCGAAAAGTGGTTTTCCACACTAATACAAGTGCAAAAGTGGTTTTTCAACACTAACACAAGTGCGAAAAGTGGTTTTTCAGCACTAACACAAGTGCGAAAAGTGGTTTTTCAACACTATCACAAGTGCAAAAAGTGTTTTTTCCATACTAACACAAGTGCAAAAGTTGTTTCCTGCACCAACACAAGTGCGAAAAGTGGTTTTTCAACACTAACACAAGTGCGAAAAGTGGTTTTTCCAAACTAATACAGGTGCGAAAAGTGGTTTCCTTCACTAACACAAGTGCGAAAAGTGGTTTTTCAACACTAACACAAGTGCGAAAAGTGGTTTTTCAACACTAATACAAGTGGGAAAAGTGGTTTTTCAACACTAACACAAGTGCGAAAAGTGGTTTTTCAACACTAACACAAGTGCGAAAAGTGGTTTTTCCACACTAATACAAGTACAAAAGTGGTTTTTCAACACTAACACAAGTGCGAAAAGTGGTTTTTCAACACTAGCACAAGTGCGAAAAGTGGTTTTTCAACACTAACACAAGTGCGAAAAGTGTTTTTTCCACACTAATACAAGTGCAAAAGTGGTTTCCTGCACCAACACAAGTGCGAAAAGTGGTTTTTCAACACTAACACAAGTGCGAAAAGTGTTTTTTCAACACTAACACAAGTGCGAAAAGTGGTTTTTCAACACTAACACAAGTGCGAAAAGTGGTTTTTCAACACTATCACAAGTCCAAAAAGTGTTTTTTCCACACTAATACAAGTGCAAAAGTGGTTTTCCTGCACCAACACAAGTGCGAAAAGTGGTTTTTCAACACTAATACAAGTGCAAAAAGTGGTTTTTCAACACTAACACAAGTGCGAAAAGTGTTTTTTCCACACTAATACAAGTGCAAAAGTGGTTTCCTGCACCAACACAAGTGCGAAAAGTGGTTTTTCAACACTAACACAGGTGCGAAAAGTGGTTTCCTTCACTAACACAAGTGCGAAAAGTGGTTTTTCAACACGAACACAAGTGCGAAAGTTGTTTTTCAACACTAACACAAGTGCGAAAAGTGGTTTTTCAACACTAACACAAGTGCGAAAAGTGGTTTTTCAACACTAACACAAGTGCGAAAAGTGGTTTTTCAACACTAACACAAGTGCGAAAAGTGGTTTTTCAACACTATCACAAGTGCAAAAAGTGTTTTTTCCACACTAATACAAGTGCAAAAGTGGTTTCCTGCACCAACACAAGTGCGAAAAGTGGTTTTTCAACACTAACACAAGTGCGAAAAGTGGTTTTTCAACGCTATCACAAGTGTAAAAAGTGTTTTTTCCACACTAATACAAGTGCAAAAGTGGTTTTTCAACACTAACACAAGTGCAAAAAGTGGTTTTTCAACACTAACACAAGTGCAAAAAGTGTTTTTTCCACACTAACACAAGTGCGAAAAGTGGTTTCCTGCACCAACACAAGTGCGAAAAGTGGATTTTCAACACTAACACAAGTGCGAAAAGGGGGTTTTCAACACTAACACAAGTGCAAAAAGTGGGTTTTCAACACTAACACAAGTGCAAAAAGTGGTTTTTCAACACTAACACAAGTGCGAAAAGTGGTTTTTCAACACTATCACAAGTGCAAAAAGTGTTTTTCCCACACTAATACAAGTGCAAAAGTGGTTTCCTGCACCAACACAAGTGCGAAAAGTGTTTTTTCAACACTAACACAAGTGTGAAAAGTGTTTTTTCCAGACTAATACAAGCGCAAAGGTGGTTTCCTGCACCAACACAAGTGCAAAAAGTGTTTTTTCAACACTAACACAAGTGCGAAAAGTGGTTTTTCAACACTAACACAAGTGCGAAAAGTGGTTTTTCAACACTATCACAAGTGCAAAAAGTGTTTTTCCCACACTAATACAAGTGCGAAAAGTGGTTTTCCACACTAATACAAGTGCAAAAGTGGTTTTTCAACACTAACACAAGTGCGAAAAGTGGTTTTTCAGCACTAACACAAGTGCGAAAAGTGGTTTTTCAACACTATCACAAGTGCAAAAAGTGTTTTTTCCATACTAATACAAGTGCAAAAGTGGTTTCCTGCACCAACACAAGTGCGAAAAGTGGTTTTTCAACACTAACACAAGTGCGAAAAGTGGTTTTTCCAAACTAATACAGGTGCGAAAAGTGGTTTCCTTCACTAACACAAGTGCGAAAAGTGGTTTTTCAACACTAACACAAGTGCGAAAAGTGGTTTTTCAACACTAATACAAGTGGGAAAAGTGGTTTTTCAACACTAACACAAGTGCGAAAAGTGGTTTTTCAACACTAACACAAGTGCGAAAAGTGGTTTTTCCACACTAATACAAGTACAAAAGTGGTTTTTCAACACTAACACAAGTGCGAAAAGTGGTTTTTCAACACTAGCACAAGTGCGAAAAGTGGTTTTTCAACACTAACACAAGTGCGAAAAGTGTTTTTTCCACACTAATACAAGTGCAAAAGTGGTTTCCTGCACCAACACAAGTGCGAAAAGTGGTTTTTCAACACTAACACAAGTGCGAAAAGTGTTTTTTCAACACTAACACAAGTGCGAAAAGTGGTTTTTCAACACTAACACAAGTGAGAAAAGTGGTTTTTCAACACTAACACAAGTGCGAAAAGTGGTTTTTCAACACTATCACAAGTGCGAAAAGTGGTTTTTCAACGCTATCACAAGTGTAAAAAGTGTTTTTTCCACACCAATACAAGTGCAAAAGTGGTTTTTCAACACTAACATAAGTGCGAAAAGTGGTTTTTCAACACTAACACAAGTGCGAAAAGTGGGTTTTCAACACTAATACAAGTGCAAAAGTGGTTTTTCAACACTAGCACAAGTGCGAAAAGTGGTTTTTCCACACTAATACAAGTGCAAAAGTGGTTTCCTGCACCAACACAAGTGCGAAAAGTGGTTTTTCAACACTAACACAAGTGCGAAAAGTGGTTTTTCAACACTATCACAAGTGCAAAAAGTGTTTTTCCACACTAATACAAGTGCAAAAGTGGTTTCCTGCACCAACACAAGTGTGAAAAGTGTTTTTTCCACACTAATACAAGCACAAAAGTGGTTTCCTGCACCAACACAAGTGTGAAAAGTGTTTTTTCCACACTAATACAAGCACAAAAGTGGTTTCCTGCACCAACACAAGTGCAAAAAGTGTTTTTTCAACACTAACACAAGTGCGAAAAGTGGTTTTTCAACACTAACACAAGTGCGAAAAGTGGTTTTTCAACGCTAACACAAGTGCGAAAAGTGGTTTTTCCACACTAATACAAGTGCAAAAGTGGTTTTTCAACACTAACACAAGTGCGAAAAGTGGTTTTCCACACTAATACAAGTGCGAAAAGTGGTTTTTCAACACTAACACAAGTGCGAAAAGTGGTTTTTCCACACTAATACAAGTGCAAAAGTGGTTTTTCAACACTAACACAAGTGCGAAAAGTGGTTTTTCAGCCCTAACACAAGTGCGAAAAGTGGTTTTTCAATGCTATCGCAAGTGTAAAAAGTGTTTTTTCCACACTAATACAAGTGCAAAAGTGGTTTTTCAACACTAACACAAGTGCGAAAAGTGGTTTTTCAACACTAACACAAGTGCGAAAAGTGGTTTTTCAACGCTATCACAAGTGTAAAAAGTGTTTTTTCCACACCAATACAAGTGCAAAAGTGGTTTTTCAACACTAACATAAGTGCGAAAAGTGGTTTTTCAACACTAACACAAGTGCTAAAAGTGGGTTTTCAACACTAATACAAGTGCAAAAGTGTTTTTTCAACACTAGCACAAGTGCGAAAAGTGGTTTTTCCACACTAATACAAGTGCAAAAGTGGTTTCCTGCACCAACACAAGTGCGAAAAGTGGTTTTTCAACACTAACACAAGTGCGAAAAGTGGTTTTTCAACACTATCACAAGTGCAAAAAGTGTTTTTCCACACTAATAAAAGTGCAAAAGTGGTTTCCTGCAGCAACACAAGTGCGAAAAGTGGTTTTTCAACACTAAGACAAGTGCGAAAAGTGGTTTTTCAACAATAACACAAGTGCAAAAAGTTTTTTTCCACACTAACACAAGTGCGAAAAGTGGTTTCCTGCACCAACACAAGTGCGAAAAGTGGATTTTCAACACTAACACAAGTGCGAAAAGGGGGTTTTCTACACTAACACAAGTGCGAAAAGTGGGTTTTCAACACTAACACAAGTGCGAAAAGTGGGTTTTCAACACTAACACAAGTGCGAAAAGTGGGTTTTCAACACTAACACAAGTGCGAAAAGTGGTTTTTCAATGCTATCACAAGTGTAAAAAGTGTTTTTTCCACACTAATACAAGTGCAAAAGTGGTTTTTCAACACTAACACAAGTGCGAAAAGTGGTTTTTCAACACTAACACAAGTGCGAAAAGTGGGTTTTCAACACTAATACAAGTGCAAAAGTGGTTTTTCAACACTAACACAAGTGCGAAAAGTGGTTTTTCCACATTAATACAAGTGCAAAAGTGGTTTCCTGCACCAACACAAGTGCGAAAAGTGGTTTTTCAACACTAACACGAGTGCGAAAAGTGGTTTTTCAACACTATCACAAGTGCAAAAAGTGTTTTTTCAATACTAATACAAGTGCAAAAGTGGTTTCCTGCACCAACACAAGTGCGAAAAGTGGTTTTTCAACACTAACACAAGTGCGAAAAGTGGTTTTTCAACACTAACACAAGTGCAAAAAGTGTTTTTTCCACACTAACACAAGTGCGAAAAGTGGTTTCCTGCACCAACACAAGTGCAAAAAGTGGATTTTCAACACTAACACAAGTGCGAAAAGGGGGTTTTCAAAACTAACACAAGTGCGAAAAGTGGGTTTTCAACACTAACACAAGTGCGAAAAGTGGTTTTTCAACACTATCACAAGTGCAAAAAGTGTTTTTCCCACACTAATACAAGTGCAAAAGTGGTTTCCTGCACCAACACAAGTGTGAAAAGTGTTTTTTCAACACTAACACAAGTGCGAAAAGTGTTTTTTCAACACTAACACAAGTGCGAAAAGTGGATTTTCAACACTATCACAAGTGCAAAAAGTGTTTTTCCCACACTAATACAAGTGCAAAAGTGGTTTCCTGCACCAACACAAGTGTGAAAAGTGTTTTTTCCACACTAATACAAGCACAAAAGTGGTTTCCTGCACCAACACAAGTGTGAAAAGTGTTTTTTCCACACTAATACAAGCACAAAAGTGGTTTCCTGCACCAACACAAGTGCAAAAAGTGTTTTTTCAACACTAACACAAGTGCGAAAAGTGGTTTTTCAACACTAACACAAGTGCGAAAAGTGGTTTTTCAACGCTAACACAAGTGCGAAAAGTGGTTTTCCACACTAATACAAGTGCAAAAGTGGTTTTTCAACACTAACACAAGTGCGAAAAGTGGTTTTCCACACTAATACAAGTGCGAAAAGTGGTTTTTCAACACTAACACAAGTGCGAAAAGTGGTTTTTCCACACTAATACAAGTGCAAAAGTGGTTTTTCAACACTAACACAAGTGCGAAAAGTGGTTTTTCAGCCCTAACACAAGTGCGAAAAGTGGTTTTTCAATGCTATCGCAAGTGTAAAAAGTGTTTTTTCCACACTAATACAAGTGCAAAAGTGGTTTTTCAACACTAACACAAGTGCGAAAAGTGGTTTTTCAACACTAACACAAGTGCGAAAAGTGGGTTTTCCATACTAATACAAGTGCAAAAGTGGTTTCCTCCACCAACACAAGTGCGAAAAGTGGTTTTTCAACAATAACACAAGTGCGAAAAGTGTTTTTTCCATACTAATACAAGTGCAAAAGTGGTTTCCTCCACCAACACAAGTGCGAAAAGTGGTTTTTCAACAATAACACAAGTGCGAAAAGTGGTTTTTCCACACTAATACAAGCGCAAAAGTGGTTTTTCAACACTAACACAAGTGCGAAAAGTGGTTTTTCAGCCCTAACACAAGTGCGAAAAGTGGTTTTTCAACACTATCACAAGTGTAAAAAGTGTTTTTTCCACACTAATACAAGTGCAAAAGTGGTTTTTCAACACTAACACAAGTGCGAAAAGTGGTTTTTCAACACTAACACAAGTGCGAAAAGTGGGTTTTCAACACTAATACAAGTGCAAAAGTGGTTTTTCAACACTAACACAAGTGCGAAAAGTGGTTTTTCCACACTAATACAAGTGCAAAAGTGGTTTCCTGCACCAACACAAGTGTGAAAAGTGGTTTTTCAACACTAACACAAGTGTGAAAAGTGGTTTTTCCACATTAATACAAGTGCAAAAGTGGTTTCCTGCACCAACACAAGTGCGAAAAGTGGTTTTTCAACACTAACACGAGTGCGAAAAGTGGTTTTTCAACACTATCACAAGTGCAAAAAGTGTTTTTTCAATACTAATACAAGTGCAAAAGTGGTTTCCTGCACCAACACAAGTGCGAAAAGTGGTTTTTCACACTAATACAAGTGCGAAAAGTGGTTTTTCAACACTAACACAAGTGCGAAAAGTGTTTTTTCCATACTAATACAAGTGCAAAAGTGGTTTCCTCCACCAACACAAGTGCGAAAAGTGGTTTTTCAACAATAACACAAGTGCGAAAAGTGGTTTTTCCACACTAATACAAGCGCAAAAGTGGTTTTTCAACACTAACACAAGTGCGATAAGTGGTTTTTCAACACGAACACAAGTGCAAAAAGTGGTTTTTCAACACTATCACAAGTGCAAAAAGTGTTTTTTCCACACTAATACAGGTGCAAAAGTGGTTTCCTGCACCAACACAAGTGCGAAAAGTGGTTTTTCAACACTAACACAAGTGCAAAAAGTGTTTTTTCAACACTAACACAAGTGTGAAAAGTGTTTTTTCCACACTAATACAAGTGCAAAAGTGGTTTCCTGCACCAACACAAGTGCGAAAAGTGGTTTTTCAACACTAATACAAGTGCGAAAAGTGGTTTTTCAACACTAACACAAGTGCGAAAAGTGGTTTTTCCACACTAATACAAGTGCAAAAAGTGGTTTTTCAACACTAACACAAGTGCGAAAAGTGGTTTTTCCACACTAATACAAGTGCAAAAGTGGTTTCCTGCACCAACACAAGTGTGAAAAGTGGTTTTTCAACACTAACACAAGTGCGAAAAGTGGTTTTTCAACACTAACACAGGTGCGAAAAGTGGTTTCCTTCACTAACACAAGTGCGAAAAGTGGTTTTTCAACACTAACACAAGTGCGAAAAGTGGTTTTTCAACACTAACACAAGTGCGAAAAGTGGTTTTTCAACACTATCACAAGTGCAAAAAGTGTTTTTTCCACACTAATACAAGTGCAAAAGTGGTTTCCTGCACCAACACAAGTGCGAAAAGTGGTTTTTCAACACTAACACAAGTGCGAAAAGTGGTTTTTCAACACTAACACAAGTGCGAAAAGTGGTTTTTCAACACTAACACAAGTGCGAAAAGTGGTTTTTCAACACTAACACAAGTGCGAAAAGTGGTTTTTCCACACTAATACAAGTGCAAAAGTGGTTTTTCAACACTAACACAAGTGCGAAAAGTGGTTTTTCAGCCCTAACACAAGTGCGAAAAGTGGATTTTCAACACTATCACAAGTGCAAAAAGTGTTTTTTCCACACTAATACAAGTGCAAAAGTGGTTTCCTCCACCAACACAAGTGTGAAAAGTGGTTTTTCAACACCAACACAAGTGCGAAAAGTGGTTTTTCAACACTAACACAAGTGCGAAAAGTGGTTTTTCAACGCTATCACAAGTGTAAAAAGTGTTTTTTCCACACTAATACAAGTGCAAAAGTGGTTTTTCAACACTAACACAAGTGCGAAAAGTGGTTTTTCAACACTAACACAAGTGCGAAAAGTGGGTTTTCAACACTAATACAAGTGCAAAAGTGGTTTTTCAACACTAACACAAGTGCGAAAAGTGGTTTTTCCACACTAATACAAGTGCAAAAGTGGTTTCCTGCACCAACACAAGTGCGAAAAGTGGTTTTTCAACACTAACACAAGTGCGAAAAGTGTTTTTTCAACACTAACACAAGTGTGAAAAGTGGTTTTTCAACACTATCACAAGTGCAAAAAGTGTTTTTTCCACACTAATACAAGTGCAAAAGTGGTTTCCTGCACCAACACAAGTGCGAAAAGTGGTTTTTCAACACTAACACAAGTGCGAAAAGTGGGTTTTCAACACTAACACAAGTGCGAAAAGTGGTTTTTCAACACTAACACAAGTGCGAAAAGTGGTTTTTCAACACTATCACAAGTGCAAAAAAGTGTTTTTCCCACACTAATACAAGCGCAAAAGTGGTTTCCTGCACCAACACAAGTGCAAAAAGTGGTTTTTCAACACTAACACAAGTGCGAAAAGTGGTTTTTCAACACTAACACAAGTGCGAAAAGTGGTTTTTCAACACTAACACAAGTGCGAAAAGTGGTTTTTCCACACTAATACAAGTGCAAAAGTGGTTTTTCAACACTAACACAAGTGCGAAAAGGGGGTTTTCAACACTAACACAAGTGCGAAAAGTGGGTTTTCAACACGAACACAAGTGCGAAAAGTGGTTTTTCAACACTAACACAAGTGCGAAAAGTGGTTTTTCAACACTATCACAAGTGCAAAAAGTGTTTTTCCCACACTAATACAAGTGCAAAAGTGGTTTTTCAACACTAACACAAGTGCGAAAAGTGGTTTTTCCACACTAATACAAGTGCGAAAAGTGGTTTTTCAACACTATCACAAGTGCAAAAAGTGTTTTTCCCACACTAATACAAGTGCGAAAAGTGGTTTTCCACACTAATACAAGTGCAAAAGTGGTTTTTCAACACTAACACAAGTGCGAAAAGTGGTTTTTCAGCACTAACACAAGTGCGAAAAGTGGTTTTTCAACACTATCACAAGTGCAAAAAGTGTTTTTTCCATACTAATACAAGTGCAAAAGTGGTTTCCTGCACCAACACAAGTGCGAAAAGTGGTTTTTCAACACTAACACAAGTGCGAAAAGTGGTTTTTCCAAACTAATACAGGTGCGAAAAGTGGTTTCCTTCACTAACACAAGTGCGAAAAGTGGTTTTTCAACACTAACACAAGTGCAAAAAGTGGTTTTTCAACACTAATACAAGTGGGAAAAGTGGTTTTTCAACACTAACACAAGTGCGAAAAGTGGTTTTTCAACACTAACACAAGTGCGAAAAGTGGTTTTTCCACACTAATACAAGTACAAAAGTGGTTTTTCAACACTAACACAAGTGCGAAAAGTGGTTTTTCAACACTAGCACAAGTGCGAAAAGTGGTTTTTCAACACTAACACAAGTGCGAAAAGTGTTTTTTCCACACTAATACAAGTGCAAAAGTGGTTTCCTGCACCAACACAAGTGCGAAAAGTGGTTTTTCAACACTAACACAAGTGCGAAAAGTGTTTTTTCAACACTAACACAAGTGCGAAAAGGGGTTTTTCAACACTAACACAAGTGCGAAAAGTGGTTTTTCAACACTAACACAAGTGCGAAAAGTGGTTTTTCAACACTATCACAAGTCCAAAAAGTGTTTTTTCCACACTAATACAAGTGCAAAAGTGGTTTTCCTGCACCAACACAAGTGCGAAAAGTGGTTTTTCAACACTAATACAAGTGCAAAAAGTGGTTTTTCAACACTAACACAAGTGCGAAAAGTGTTTTTTCCACACTAATACAAGTGCAAAAGTGGTTTCCTGCACCAACACAAGTGCGAAAAGTGGGTTTTCAACACTAATACAAGTGCAAAAGTGGTTTTTCAACACTAACACAAGTGCGAAAAGTGGTTTTTCCACACTAATACAAGTGCAAAAGTGGTTTCCTGCACCAACACAAGTGCGAAAAGTGGTTTTTCAACACTAACACAAGTGCGAAAAGTGTTTTTTCAACACTAACACAAGTGTGAAAAGTGGTTTTTCAACACTATCACAAGTGCAAAAAGTGTTTTTTCCACACTAATACAAGTGCAAAAGTGGTTTCCTGCACCAACACAAGTGCGAAAAGTGGTTTTTCAACACTAACACAAGTGCGAAAAGTGGGTTTTCAACACTAACACAAGTGCGAAAAGTGGTTTTTCAACACTAACACAAGTGCGAAAAGTGGTTTTTCAACACTATCACAAGTGCAAAAAGTGTTTTTCCCACACTAATACAAGCGCAAAAGTGGTTTCCTGCACCAACACAAGTGCAAAAAGTGGTTTTTCAACACTAACACAAGTGCGAAAAGTGGTTTTTCAACACTAACACAAGTGCGAAAAGTGGTTTTTCAACACTAACACAAGTGCGAAAAGTGGTTTTTCCTCACTAATACAAGTGCAAAAGTGGTTTTTCAACACTAACACAAGTGCGAAAAGGGGGTTTTCAACACTAACACAAGTGCGAAAAGTGGGTTTTCAACACTAACACAAGTGCGAAAAGTGGTTTTTCAACACTAACACAAGTGCGAAAAGTGGTTTTTCAACACTATCACAAGTGCAAAAAGTGTTTTTCCCACACTAATACAAGTGCAAAAGTGGTTTTTCAACACTAACACAAGTGCGAAAAGTGGTTTTTCCACACTAATACAAGTGCGAAAAGTGGTTTTTCAACACTATCACAAGTGCAAAAAGTGTTTTTCCCACACTAATACAAGTGCGAAAAGTGGTTTTCCACACTAATACAAGTGCAAAAGTGGTTTTTCAACACTAACACAAGTGCGAAAAGTGGTTTTTCAGCACTAACACAAGTGCGAAAAGTGGTTTTTCAACACTATCACAAGTGCAAAAAGTGTTTTTTCCATACTAACACAAGTGCAAAAGTTGTTTCCTGCACCAACACAAGTGCGAAAAGTGGTTTTTCAACACTAACACAAGTGCGAAAAGTGGTTTTTCCAAACTAATACAGGTGCGAAAAGTGGTTTCCTTCACTAACACAAGTGCGAAAAGTGGTTTTTCAACACTAACACAAGTGCGAAAAGTGGTTTTTCAACACTAATACAAGTGGGAAAAGTGGTTTTTCAACACTAACACAAGTGCGAAAAGTGGTTTTTCAACACTAACACAAGTGCGAAAAGTGGTTTTTCCACACTAATACAAGTACAAAAGTGGTTTTTCAACACTAACACAAGTGCGAAAAGTGGTTTTTCAACACTAGCACAAGTGCGAAAAGTGGTTTTTCAACACTAACACAAGTGCGAAAAGTGTTTTTTCCACACTAATACAAGTGCAAAAGTGGTTTCCTGCACCAACACAAGTGCGAAAAGTGGTTTTTCAACACTAACACAAGTGCGAAAAGTGTTTTTTCAACACTAACACAAGTGCGAAAAGGGGTTTTTCAACACTAACACAAGTGCGAAAAGTGGTTTTTCAACACTAACACAAGTGCGAAAAGTGGTTTTTCAACACTATCACAAGTCCAAAAAGTGTTTTTTCCACACTAATACAAGTGCAAAAGTGGTTTTCCTGTACCAACACAAGTGCGAAAAGTGGTTTTTCAACACTAATACAAGTGCAAAAAGTGGTTTTTCAACACTAACACAAGTGCGAAAAGTGTTTTTTCCACACTAATACAAGTGCAAAAGTGGTTTCCTGCACCAACACAAGTGCGAAAAGTGGTTTTTCAACACTAACACAGGTGCGAAAAGTGGTTTCCTTCACTAACACAAGTGCGAAAAGTGGTTTTTCAACACTAACACAAGTGCGAAAGTTGTTTTTCAACACTAACACAAGTGCGAAAAGTGGTTTTTCAACACTAACACAAGTGCGAAAAGTGGTTTTTCAACACTAACACAAGTGCGAAAAGTGGTTTTTCAACACTAACACAAGTGCGAAAAGTGGTTTTTCAACACTATCACAAGTGCAAAAAGTGTTTTTTCCACACTAATACAAGTGCAAAAGTGGTTTCCTGCACCAACACAAGTGCGAAAAGTGGTTTTTCAACACTAACACAAGTGCGAAAAGTGGTTTTTCAACGCTATCACAAGTGTAAAAAGTGTTTTTTCCACACTAATACAAGTGCAAAAGTGGTTTTTCAACACTAACACAAGTGCAAAAAGTGGTTTTTCAACACTAACACAAGTGCAAAAAGTGTTTTTTCCACACTAACACAAGTGCGAAAAGTGGTTTCCTGCACCAACACAAGTGCGAAAAGTGGATTTTCAACACTAACACAAGTGCGAAAAGGGGGTTTTCAACACTAACACAAGTGCAAAAAGTGGGTTTTCAACACTAACACAAGTGCAAAAAGTGGTTTTTCAACACTAACACAAGTGCGAAAAGTGGTTTTTCAACACTATCACAAGTGCAAAAAGTGTTTTTCCCACACTAATACAAGTGCAAAAGTGGTTTCCTGCACCAACACAAGTGCGAAAAGTGTTTTTTCAACACTAACACAAGTGTGAAAAGTGTTTTTTCCAGACTAATACAAGCGCAAAGGTGGTTTCCTGCACCAACACAAGTGCAAAAAGTGTTTTTTCAACACTAACACAAGTGCGAAAAGGGGGTTTTCAACACTAACACAAGTGCAAAAAGTGGGTTTTCAACACTAACACAAGTGCAAAAAGTGGTTTTTCAACACTAACACAAGTGCGAAAAGTGGTTTTTCAACACTATCACAAGTGCAAAAAGTGTTTTTCCCACACTAATACAAGTGCAAAAGTGGTTTCCTGCACCAACACAAGTGCGAAAAGTGTTTTTTCAACACTAACACAAGTGTGAAAAGTGTTTTTTCCAGACTAATACAAGCGCAAAGGTGGTTTCCTGCACCAACACAAGTGCGAAAAGTGGATTTTCAACACTAACACAAGTGCGAAAAGTGGGTTTTCAACACTAACACAAGTGCAAAAAGTGGTTTTTCAACACTAACACAAGTGCGAAAAGTGGTTTTTCAACACTATCACAAGTGCAAAAAGTGTTTTTCCCACACTAATACAAGTGCAAAAGTGGTTTCCTGCACCAACACAGGTGCGAAAAGTGTTTTTTCAACACTAACACAAGTGTGAAAAGTGTTTTTTCCAGACTAATACAAGCGCAAAGGTGGTTTCCTGCACCAACACAAGTGCGAAAAGTGGATTTTCAACACTAACACAAGTGCGAAAAGGGGGTTTTCAACACTAACACAAGTGCAAAAAGTGGGTTTTCAACACTAACACAAGTGCAAAAAGTGGTTTTTCAACACTAACACAAGTGCGAAAAGTGGTTTTTCAACACTATCACAAGTGCAAAAAGTGTTTTTCCCACACTAATACAAGTGCAAAAGTGGTTTCCTGCACCAACACAAGTGCGAAAAGTGTTTTTTCAACACTAACACAAGTGTGAAAAGTGTTTTTTCCAGACTAATACAAGCGCAAAGGTGGTTTCCTGCACCAACACAAGTGCAAAAAGTGTTTTTTCAACACTAACACAAGTGCGAAAAGTGGTTTTTCAACACTAACACAAGTGCAAAAAGTGTTTTTCCCACACTAATACAAGTGCGAAAAGTGGTTTTCCACACTAATACAAGTGCAAAAGTGGTTTTTCAACACTAACACAAGTGCGAAAAGTGGTTTTTCAGCACTAACACAAGTGCGAAAAGTGGTTTTTCAACACTATCACAAGTGCAAAAAGTGTTTTTTCCATACTAATACAAGTGCAAAAGTGGTTTCCTGCACCAACACAAGTGCGAAAAGTGGTTTTTCAACACTAACACAAGTGCGAAAAGTGGTTTTTCCAAACTAATACAGGTGCGAAAAGTGGTTTCCTTCACTAACACAAGTGCGAAAAGTGGTTTTTCAACACTAACACAAGTGCGAAAAGTGGTTTTTCAACACTAATACAAGTGGGAAAAGTGGTTTTTCAACACTAACACAAGTGCGAAAAGTGGTTTTTCAACACTAACACAAGTGCGAAAAGTGGTTTTTCCACACTAATACAAGTACAAAAGTGGTTTTTCAACACTAACACAAGTGCGAAAAGTGGTTTTTCAACACTAGCACAAGTGCGAAAAGTGGTTTTTCAACACTAACACAAGTGCGAAAAGTGTTTTTTCCACACTAATACAAGTGCAAAAGTGGTTTCCTGCACCAACACAAGTGCGAAAAGTGGTTTTTCAACACTAACACAAGTGCGAAAAGTGTTTTTTCAACACTAACACAAGTGCGAAAAGTGGTTTTTCAACACTAACACAAGTGCGAAAAGTGGTTTTTCAACACTAACACAAGTGCGAAAAGTGGTTTTTCAACACTATCACAAGTGCGAAAAGTGGTTTTTCAACGCTATCACAAGTGTAAAAAGTGTTTTTTCCACACCAATACAAGTGCAAAAGTGGTTTTTCAACACTAACATAAGTGCGAAAAGTGGTTTTTCAACACTAACACAAGTGCGAAAAGTGGGTTTTCAACACTAATACAAGTGCAAAAGTGGTTTTTCAACACTAGCACAAGTGCGAAAAGTGGTTTTTCCACACTAATACAAGTGCAAAAGTGGTTTCCTGCACCAACACAAGTGCGAAAAGTGGTTTTTCAACACTAACACAAGTGCGAAAAGTGGTTTTTCAACACTATCACAAGTGCAAAAAGTGTTTTTCCACACTAATACAAGTGCAAAAGTGGTTTCCTGCACCAACACAAGTGTGAAAAGTGTTTTTTCCACACTAATACAAGCACAAAAGTGGTTTCCTGCACCAACACAAGTGTGAAAAGTGTTTTTTCCACACTAATACAAGCACAAAAGTGGTTTCCTGCACCAACACAAGTGCAAAAAGTGTTTTTTCAACACTAACACAAGTGCGAAAAGTGGTTTTTCAACACTAACACAAGTGCGAAAAGTGGTTTTTCAACGCTAACACAAGTGCGAAAAGTGGTTTTTCCACACTAATACAAGTGCAAAAGTGGTTTTTCAACACTAACACAAGTGCGAAAAGTGGTTTTCCACACTAATACAAGTGCGAAAAGTGGTTTTTCAACACTAACACAAGTGCGAAAAGTGGTTTTTCCACACTAATACAAGTGCAAAAGTGGTTTTTCAACACTAACACAAGTGCGAAAAGTGGTTTTTCAGCCCTAACACAAGTGCGAAAAGTGGTTTTTCAATGCTATCGCAAGTGTAAAAAGTGTTTTTTCCACACTAATACAAGTGCAAAAGTGGTTTTTCAACACTAACACAAGTGCGAAAAGTGGTTTTTCAACACTAACACAAGTGCGAAAAGTGGGTTTTCCATACTAATACAAGTGCAAAAGTGGTTTCCTCCACCAACACAAGTGCGAAAAGTGGTTTTTCAACAATAACACAAGTGCGAAAAGTGTTTTTTCCATACTAATACAAGTGCAAAAGTGGTTTCCTCCACCAACACAAGTGCGAAAAGTGGTTTTTCAACAATAACACAAGTGCGAAAAGTGGTTTTTCCACACCAACACAAGTGCGAAAAGTGGTTTTTCAACACTAACACAAGTGCGAAAAGTGGTTTTTCAGCCCTAACACAAGTGCGAAAAGTGGTTTTTCAACACTATCACAAGTGTAAAAAGTGTTTTTTCCACACTAATACAAGTGCAAAAGTGGTTTTTCAACACTAACACAAGTGCGAAAAGTGGTTTTTCAGCCCTAACACAAGTGCGAAAAGTGTTTTTTCCATACCAATACAAGTGCAAAAGTGGTTTTTCAACACTAACACAAGTGCGAAAAGTGGTTTTTCAACACTAACACAAGTGCGAAAAGTGGGTTTTCAACACTAATACAAGTGCAAAAGTGGATTTTCAACACTAACACAAGTGCGAAAAGGGGGTTTTCAACACTAACACAAGTGCAAAAAGTGGGTTTTCAACACTAACACAAGTGCAAAAAGTGGTTTTTCAACACTAACACAAGTGCGAAAAGTGGTTTTTCAACACTATCACAAGTGCAAAAAGTGTTTTTCCCACACTAATACAAGTGCAAAAGTGGTTTCCTGCACCAACACAAGTGCGAAAAGTGTTTTTTCAACACTAACACAAGTGTGAAAAGTGTTTTTTCCAGACTAATACAAGCGCAAAGGTGGTTTCCTGCACCAACACAAGTGCAAAAAGTGTTTTTTCAACACTAACACAAGTGCGAAAAGGGGGTTTTCAACACTAACACAAGTGCAAAAAGTGGGTTTTCAACACTAACACAAGTGCAAAAAGTGGTTTTTCAACACTAACACAAGTGCGAAAAGTGGTTTTTCAACACTATCACAAGTGCAAAAAGTGTTTTTCCCACACTAATACAAGTGCAAAAGTGGTTTCCTGCACCAACACAAGTGCGAAAAGTGTTTTTTCAACACTAACACAAGTGTGAAAAGTGTTTTTTCCAGACTAATACAAGCGCAAAGGTGGTTTCCTGCACCAACACAAGTGCGAAAAGTGGATTTTCAACACTAACACAAGTGCGAAAAGTGGGTTTTCAACACTAACACAAGTGCAAAAAGTGGTTTTTCAACACTAACACAAGTGCGAAAAGTGGTTTTTCAACACTATCACAAGTGCAAAAAGTGTTTTTCCCACACTAATACAAGTGCAAAAGTGGTTTCCTGCACCAACACAGGTGCGAAAAGTGTTTTTTCAACACTAACACAAGTGTGAAAAGTGTTTTTTCCAGACTAATACAAGCGCAAAGGTGGTTTCCTGCACCAACACAAGTGCGAAAAGTGGATTTTCAACACTAACACAAGTGCGAAAAGGGGGTTTTCAACACTAACACAAGTGCAAAAAGTGGGTTTTCAACACTAACACAAGTGCAAAAAGTGGTTTTTCAACACTAACACAAGTGCGAAAAGTGGTTTTTCAACACTATCACAAGTGCAAAAAGTGTTTTTCCCACACTAATACAAGTGCAAAAGTGGTTTCCTGCACCAACACAAGTGCGAAAAGTGTTTTTTCAACACTAACACAAGTGTGAAAAGTGTTTTTTCCAGACTAATACAAGCGCAAAGGTGGTTTCCTGCACCAACACAAGTGCAAAAAGTGTTTTTTCAACACTAACACAAGTGCGAAAAGTGGTTTTTCAACACTAACACAAGTGCAAAAAGTGTTTTTCCCACACTAATACAAGTGCGAAAAGTGGTTTTCCACACTAATACAAGTGCAAAAGTGGTTTTTCAACACTAACACAAGTGCGAAAAGTGGTTTTTCAGCACTAACACAAGTGCGAAAAGTGGTTTTTCAACACTATCACAAGTGCAAAAAGTGTTTTTTCCATACTAATACAAGTGCAAAAGTGGTTTCCTGCACCAACACAAGTGCGAAAAGTGGTTTTTCAACACTAACACAAGTGCGAAAAGTGGTTTTTCCAAACTAATACAGGTGCGAAAAGTGGTTTCCTTCACTAACACAAGTGCGAAAAGTGGTTTTTCAACACTAACACAAGTGCGAAAAGTGGTTTTTCAACACTAATACAAGTGGGAAAAGTGGTTTTTCAACACTAACACAAGTGCGAAAAGTGGTTTTTCAACACTAACACAAGTGCGAAAAGTGGTTTTTCCACACTAATACAAGTACAAAAGTGGTTTTTCAACACTAACACAAGTGCGAAAAGTGGTTTTTCAACACTAGCACAAGTGCGAAAAGTGGTTTTTCAACACTAACACAAGTGCGAAAAGTGTTTTTTCCACACTAATACAAGTGCAAAAGTGGTTTCCTGCACCAACACAAGTGCGAAAAGTGGTTTTTCAACACTAACACAAGTGCGAAAAGTGTTTTTTCAACACTAACACAAGTGCGAAAAGTGGTTTTTCAACACTAACACAAGTGCGAAAAGTGGTTTTTCAACACTAACACAAGTGCGAAAAGTGGTTTTTCAACACTATCACAAGTGCGAAAAGTGGTTTTTCAACGCTATCACAAGTGTAAAAAGTGTTTTTTCCACACCAATACAAGTGCAAAAGTGGTTTTTCAACACTAACATAAGTGCGAAAAGTGGTTTTTCAACACTAACACAAGTGCGAAAAGTGGGTTTTCAACACTAATACAAGTGCAAAAGTGGTTTTTCAACACTAGCACAAGTGCGAAAAGTGGTTTTTCCACACTAATACAAGTGCAAAAGTGGTTTCCTGCACCAACACAAGTGCGAAAAGTGGTTTTTCAACACTAACACAAGTGCGAAAAGTGGTTTTTCAACACTATCACAAGTGCAAAAAGTGTTTTTCCACACTAATACAAGTGCAAAAGTGGTTTCCTGCACCAACACAAGTGTGAAAAGTGTTTTTTCCACACTAATACAAGCACAAAAGTGGTTTCCTGCACCAACACAAGTGTGAAAAGTGTTTTTTCCACACTAATACAAGCACAAAAGTGGTTTCCTGCACCAACACAAGTGCAAAAAGTGTTTTTTCAACACTAACACAAGTGCGAAAAGTGGTTTTTCAACACTAACACAAGTGCGAAAAGTGGTTTTTCAACGCTAACACAAGTGCGAAAAGTGGTTTTTCCACACTAATACAAGTGCAAAAGTGGTTTTTCAACACTAACACAAGTGCGAAAAGTGGTTTTCCACACTAATACAAGTGCGAAAAGTGGTTTTTCAACACTAACACAAGTGCGAAAAGTGGTTTTTCCACACTAATACAAGTGCAAAAGTGGTTTTTCAACACTAACACAAGTGCGAAAAGTGGTTTTTCAGCCCTAACACAAGTGCGAAAAGTGGTTTTTCAATGCTATCGCAAGTGTAAAAAGTGTTTTTTCCACACTAATACAAGTGCAAAAGTGGTTTTTCAACACTAACACAAGTGCGAAAAGTGGTTTTTCAACACTAACACAAGTGCGAAAAGTGGGTTTTCCATACTAATACAAGTGCAAAAGTGGTTTCCTCCACCAACACAAGTGCGAAAAGTGGTTTTTCAACAATAACACAAGTGCGAAAAGTGTTTTTTCCATACTAATACAAGTGCAAAAGTGGTTTCCTCCACCAACACAAGTGCGAAAAGTGGTTTTTGAACAATAACACAAGTGCGAAAAGTGGTTTTTCCACACCAACACAAGTGCGAAAAGTGGTTTTTCAACACTAACACAAGTGCGAAAAGTGGTTTTTCAGCCCTAACACAAGTGCGAAAAGTGGTTTTTCAACACTATCACAAGTGTAAAAAGTGTTTTTTCCACACTAATACAAGTGCAAAAGTGGTTTTTCAACACTAACACAAGTGCGAAAAGTGGTTTTTCAGCCCTAACACAAGTGCGAAAAGTGTTTTTTCCATACCAATACAAGTGCAAAAGTGGTTTTTCAACACTAACACAAGTGCGAAAAGTGGTTTTTCAACACTAACACAAGTGCGAAAAGTGGGTTTTCAACACTAATACAAGTGCAAAAGTGGTTTTTCAACACTAACACAAGTGTGAAAAGTGGTTTTTCCACACTAATACAAGTGCAAAAGTGGTTTCCTGCACCAACACAAGTGCGAAAAGTGGTTTTTCAACACTAACACAAGTGCGAAAAGTGGTTTTTCAACACTATCACAAGTGCAAAAAGTGTTTTTTCCATACTAATACAAGTGCAAAAGTGGTTTCCTGCACCAACACAAGTGCGAAAAGTGGTTTTTCAACACTAACACAAGTGCGAAAAGTGGTTTTTCCACACTAATACAGGTGCGAAAAGTGGTTTCCTTCACTAACACAAGTGCGAAAAGTGGTTTTTCAACACTATCACAAGTGCAAAAAGTGTTTTTCCCACACTAATACAAGCGCAAAAGTGGTTTCTTGCACCAACACAAGTGCAAAAAGTGGTTTTTCAACACTAACAAGTGCGAAAAGTGGTTTTTCAACACTAACACAAGTGCGAAAAGTGGTTTTTCAACACTAACACAAGTGCGAAAAGTGGTTTTTCAACACTAACACAAGTGCGAAAAGTGGTTTTTCAACACTATCACAAGTGCAAAAAGTGTTTTTCCCACACTAATACAAGCGCAAAAGTGGTTTCCTGCACCAACACAAGTGCAAAAAGTGGTTTTTCAACACTAACACAAGTGCGAAAAGTGGTTTTTCAACACTAACACAAGTGCGAAAAGTGGTTTTTCAACACTAACACAAGTGCGAAAAGTGGTTTTTCCACACTAATACAAGTGCAAAAGTGGTTTTTCAACACTAACACAAGTGCGAAAAGGGGGTTTTCAACACTAACACAAGTGCGAAAAGTGGGTTTTCAACACTAACACAAGTGCGAAAAGTGGTTTTTCAACACTAACACAAGTGCGAAAAGTGGTTTTTCAACACTATCACAAGTGCAAAAAGTGTTTTTCCCACACTAATACAAGTGCAAAAGTGGTTTTTCAACACTAACACAAGTGCGAAAAGTGGTTTTTCCACACTAATACAAGTGCGAAAAGTGGTTTTTCAACACTATCACAAGTGCAAAAAGTGTTTTTCCCACACTAATACAAGTGCGAAAAGTGGTTTTCCACACTAATACAAGTGCAAAAGTGGTTTTTCAACACTAACACAAGTGCGAAAAGTGGTTTTTCAGCACTAACACAAGTGCGAAAAGTGGTTTTTCAACACTATCACAAGTGCAAAAAGTGTTTTTTCCATACTAACACAAGTGCAAAAGTTGTTTCCTGCACCAACACAAGTGCGAAAAGTGGTTTTTCAACACTAACACAAGTGCGAAAAGTGGTTTTTCCAAACTAATACAGGTGCGAAAAGTGGTTTCCTTCACTAACACAAGTGCGAAAAGTGGTTTTTCAACACTAACACAAGTGCGAAAAGTGGTTTTTCAACACTAATACAAGTGGGAAAAGTGGTTTTTCAACACTAACACAAGTGCGAAAAGTGGTTTTTCAACACTAACACAAGTGCGAAAAGTGGTTTTTCCACACTAATACAAGTACAAAAGTGGTTTTTCAACACTAACACAAGTGCGAAAAGTGGTTTTTCAACACTAGCACAAGTGCGAAAAGTGGTTTTTCAACACTAACACAAGTGCGAAAAGTGTTTTTTCCACACTAATACAAGTGCAAAAGTGGTTTCCTGCACCAACACAAGTGCGAAAAGTGGTTTTTCAACACTAACACAAGTGCGAAAAGTGTTTTTTCAACACTAACACAAGTGCGAAAAGGGGTTTTTCAACACTAACACAAGTGCGAAAAGTGGTTTTTCAACACTAACACAAGTGCGAAAAGTGGTTTTTCAACACTATCACAAGTCCAAAAAGTGTTTTTTCCACACTAATACAAGTGCAAAAGTGGTTTTCCTGCACCAACACAAGTGCGAAAAGTGGTTTTTCAACACTAATACAAGTGCAAAAAGTGGTTTTTCAACACTAACACAAGTGCGAAAAGTGTTTTTTCCACACTAATACAAGTGCAAATGTGGTTTCCTGCACCAACACAAGTGCGAAAAGTGGTTTTTCAACACTAACACAGGTGCGAAAAGTGGTTTCCTTCACTAACACAAGTGCGAAAAGTGGTTTTTCAACACTAACACAAGTGCGAAAGTTGTTTTTCAACACTAACACAAGTGCGAAAAGTGGTTTTTCAACACTAACACAAGTGCGAAAAGTGGTTTTTCAACACTAACACAAGTGCGAAAAGTGGTTTTTCAACACTAACACAAGTGCGAAAAGTGGTTTTTCAACACTATCACAAGTGCAAAAAGTGTTTTTTCCACACTAATACAAGTGCAAAAGTGGTTTCCTGCACCAACACAAGTGCGAAAAGTGGTTTTTCAACACTAACACAAGTGCGAAAAGTGGTTTTTCAACGCTATCACAAGTGTAAAAAGTGTTTTTTCCACACTAATACAAGTGCAAAAGTGGTTTTTCAACACTAACACAAGTGCAAAAAGTGGTTTTTCAACACTAACACAAGTGCAAAAAGTGTTTTTTCCACACTAACACAAGTGCGAAAAGTGGTTTCCTGCACCAACACAAGTGCGAAAAGTGGATTTTCAACACTAACACAAGTGCGAAAAGGGGGTTTTCAACACTAACACAAGTGCAAAAAGTGGGTTTTCAACACTAACACAAGTGCAAAAAGTGGTTTTTCAACACTAACACAAGTGCGAAAAGTGGTTTTTCAACACTATCACAAGTGCAAAAAGTGTTTTTCCCACACTAATACAAGTGCAAAAGTGGTTTCCTGCACCAACACAAGTGCGAAAAGTGTTTTTTCAACACTAACACAAGTGTGAAAAGTGTTTTTTCCAGACTAATACAAGCGCAAAGGTGGTTTCCTGCACCAACACAAGTGCAAAAAGTGTTTTTTCAACACTAACACAAGTGCGAAAAGTGGTTTTTCAACACTAACACAAGTGCGAAAAGTGGTTTTTCAACACTATCACAAGTGCAAAAAGTGTTTTTCCCACACTAATACAAGTGCGAAAAGTGGTTTTCCACACTAATACAAGTGCAAAAGTGGTTTTTCAACACTAACACAAGTGCGAAAAGTGGTTTTTCAGCACTAACACAAGTGCGAAAAGTGGTTTTTCAACACTATCACAAGTGCAAAAAGTGTTTTTTCCATACTAATACAAGTGCAAAAGTGGTTTCCTGCACCAACACAAGTGCGAAAAGTGGTTTTTCAACACTAACACAAGTGCGAAAAGTGGTTTTTCCAAACTAATACAGGTGCGAAAAGTGGTTTCCTTCACTAACACAAGTGCGAAAAGTGGTTTTTCAACACTAACACAAGTGCGAAAAGTGGTTTTTCAACACTAATACAAGTGGGAAAAGTGGTTTTTCAACACTAACACAAGTGCGAAAAGTGGTTTTTCAACACTAACACAAGTGCGAAAAGTGGTTTTTCCACACTAATACAAGTACAAAAGTGGTTTTTCAACACTAACACAAGTGCGAAAAGTGGTTTTTCAACACTAGCACAAGTGCGAAAAGTGGTTTTTCAACACTAACACAAGTGCGAAAAGTGTTTTTTCCACACTAATACAAGTGCAAAAGTGGTTTCCTGCACCAACACAAGTGCGAAAAGTGGTTTTTCAACACTAACACAAGTGCGAAAAGTGTTTTTTCAACACTAACACAAGTGCGAAAAGTGGTTTTTCAACACTAACACAAGTGCGAAAAGTGGTTTTTCAACACTAACACAAGTGCGAAAAGTGGTTTTTCAACACTATCACAAGTGCGAAAAGTGGTTTTTCAACGCTATCACAAGTGTAAAAAGTGTTTTTTCCACACCAATACAAGTGCAAAAGTGGTTTTTCAACACTAACATAAGTGCGAAAAGTGGTTTTTCAACACTAACACAAGTGCGAAAAGTGGGTTTTCAACACTAATACAAGTGCAAAAGTGGTTTTTCAACACTAGCACAAGTGCGAAAAGTGGTTTTTCCACACTAATACAAGTGCAAAAGTGGTTTCCTGCACCAACACAAGTGCGAAAAGTGGTTTTTCAACACTAACACAAGTGCGAAAAGTGGTTTTTCAACACTATCACAAGTGCAAAAAGTGTTTTTCCACACTAATACAAGTGCAAAAGTGGTTTCCTGCACCAACACAAGTGTGAAAAGTGTTTTTTCCACACTAATACAAGCACAAAAGTGGTTTCCTGCACCAACACAAGTGTGAAAAGTGTTTTTTCCACACTAATACAAGCACAAAAGTGGTTTCCTGCACCAACACAAGTGCAAAAAGTGTTTTTTCAACACTAACACAAGTGCGAAAAGTGGTTTTTCAACACTAACACAAGTGCGAAAAGTGGTTTTTCAACGCTAACACAAGTGCGAAAAGTGGTTTTTCCACACTAATACAAGTGCAAAAGTGGTTTTTCAACACTAACACAAGTGCGAAAAGTGGTTTTCCACACTAATACAAGTGCGAAAAGTGGTTTTTCAACACTAACACAAGTGCGAAAAGTGGTTTTTCCACACTAATACAAGTGCAAAAGTGGTTTTTCAACACTAACACAAGTGCGAAAAGTGGTTTTTCAGCCCTAACACAAGTGCGAAAAGTGGTTTTTCAATGCTATCGCAAGTGTAAAAAGTGTTTTTTCCACACTAATACAAGTGCAAAAGTGGTTTTTCAACACTAACACAAGTGCGAAAAGTGGTTTTTCAACACTAACACAAGTGCGAAAAGTGGGTTTTCCATACTAATACAAGTGCAAAAGTGGTTTCCTCCACCAACACAAGTGCGAAAAGTGGTTTTTCAACAATAACACAATTGCGAAAAGTGTTTTTTCCATACTAATACAAGTGCAAAAGTGGTTTCCTCCACCAACACAAGTGCGAAAAGTGGTTTTTCAACAATAACACAAGTGCGAAAAGTGGTTTTTCCACACTAATACAAGCGCAAAAGTGGTTTTTCAACACTAACACAAGTGCGAAAAGTGGTTTTTCAGCCCTAACACAAGTGCGAAAAGTGGTTTTTCAACACTATCACAAGTGTAAAAAGTGTTTTTTCCACACTAATACAAGTGCAAAAGTGGTTTTTCAACACTAACACAAGTGCGAAAAGTGGTTTTTCAGCCCTAACACAAGTGCGAAAAGTGTTTTTTCCATACCAATACAAGTGCAAAAGTGGTTTTTCAACACTAACACAAGTGCGAAAAGTGGTTTTTCAACACTAACACAAGTGCGAAAAGTGGGTTTTTAACACTAATACAAGTGCAAAAGTGGTTTTTCAACACTAACACAAGTGCGAAAAGTGGTTTTTCCACACTAATACAAGTGCAAAAGTGGTTTCCTGCACCAACACAAGTGCGAAAAGTGGTTTTTCAACACTAACACAAGTGCGAAAAGTGGTTTTTCAACACTATCACAAGTGCAAAAAGTGTTTTTTCCATACTAATACAAGTGCAAAAGTGGTTTCCTGCACCAACACAAGTGCGAAAAGTGGTTTTTCAACACTAACACAAGTGCGAAAAGTGGTTTTTCCACACTAATACAGGTGCGAAAAGTGGTTTCCTTCACTAACACAAGTGCGAAAAGTGGTTTTTCAACACTATCACAAGTGCAAAAAGTGTTTTTCCCACACTAATACAAGCGCAAAAGTGGTTTCTTGCACCAACACAAGTGCAAAAAGTGGTTTTTCAACACTAACAAGTGCGGAAAGTGGTTTTTCAACACTAACACAAGTGCGAAAAGTGGTTTTTCAACACTAACACAAGTGCGAAAAGTGGTTTTTCCACACTAATACAAGTGCAAAAGTGGTTTTTCAACACTAACACAAGTGCGAAAAGTGGTTTTTCCACACTAATACAAGTGCGAAAAGTGGTTTTTCAACACTAACACAAGTGCGAAAAGTGGTTTTTCCACACTAATACAAGTGCAAAAGTGGTTTTTCAACACTAACACAAGTGCGAAAAGTGGTTTTTCAGCACTAACACAAGTGCAAAAGTGGTTTTTCAACACTAACACAAGTGCGAAAAGTGGTTTTTCCACACTAATACAAGTGCGAAAAGTGGTTTTTCAACACTAACACAAGTGCGAAAAGTGGTTTTTCCACACTAATACAAGTGCAAAAGTGGTTTTTCAACACTAACACAAGTGCGAAAAGTGGTTTTTCAGCACTAACACAAGTGCAAAAGTGGTTTTTCAACACTAACACAAGTGCGAAAAGTGGGTTTTCAACACTAATACAAGTGCAAAAGTGGTTTTTCAACACTAACACAAGTGCGAAAAGTGGTTTTTCCACACTAATACAAGTGCAAAAGTGGTTTCCTGCACCAACACAAGTGCGAAAAGTGGTTTTTCAACACTAACACAAGTGCGAAAAGTGGTTTTTCCACACTAATACAAGTGCAAAAGTGGTTTTTCAACACTAACACAAGTGCGAAAAGTGGTTTTTCAACACTAACACAAGTGCGAAAAGTGGTTTTTCAACACTATCACAAGTCCAAAAAGTGTTTTTTCCACACTAATACAAGTGCAAAAGTGGTTTCCTGCACCAACACAAGTGCGAAAAGTGGTTTTTCAACACTAATACAAGTGCGAAAAGTGGTTTTTCAACACTAACACAAGTGCAAAAAGTGTTTTTTCCACACTAATACAAGTGCAAAAGTGGTTTCCTGCACCAACACAAGTGTGAAAAGTGGTTTTTCAACACTAACACAAGTGCGAAAAGTGGTTTTTCAACACTAACACAGGTGCGAAAGTGGTTTCCTTCACTAATACAAGTGCGAAAAGTGGTTTTTCAACACTAACACAAGTGCGAAAAGTGGTTTTTCAACACTAACACAAGTGCAAAAAGTGGTTTTTCAACACTAACACAAGTGCGAAAAGTGGTTTTTCAAATCCAACACAAGTGCGAAAAGTGGTTTTTCAACACTAACACAAGTGCGAAAAGTGGTTTTTCAACACTATCACAAGTGTAAAAAGTGTTTTTTCCACACCAATACAAGTGCAAAAGTGGTTTTTCAACACTAACACAAGTGCGAAAAGTGGTTTTTCAACACTAACACAAGTGCGAAAAGTGGGTTTTCAACACTAATACAAGTGCAAAAGTGGTTTTTCAACACTAGCACAAGTGCGAAAAGTGGTTTCTCCACACTAATACAAGTGCAAAAGTGGTTTCCTGCACCAACACAAGTGCGAAAAGTGGGTTTTCAACACTAATACAAGTGAAAAAGTGGTTTTTCAACACTAACACAAGTGCGAAAAGTGGTTTTTCCACACTAATACAAGTGCAAAAGTGGTTTCCTGCACCAACACAAGTGCGAAAAGTGGTTTTTCAACACTAACACAAGTGCGAAAAGTGGTTTTTCCACACTAATACAAGTGCAAAAGTGTTTTTTCAACACTAACACAAGTGCGAAAAGTGGTTTTTCAACACTAACACAAGTGCGAAAAGTGGTTTTTCAACACTATCACAAGTCCAAAAAGTGTTTTTTCCACACTAATACAAGTGCAAAAGTGGTTTCCTGCACCAACACAAGTGCGAAAAGTGGTTTTTCAACACTAATACAAGTGCGAAAAGTGGTTTTTCAACACTAACACAAGTGCGAAAAGTGTTTTTTCCACACTAATACAAGTGAAAAAGTGGTTTCCTGCACCAACACAAGTGTGAAAAGTGGTTTTTCAACACTAACACAAGTGCGAAAAGTGGTTTTTCAACACTAACACAGGTGCGAAAAGTGGTTTCCTTCACTAACACAAGTGCGAAAAGTGGTTTTTCAACACTAACACAAGTGCGAAAAGTGGTTTTTCAACACTAACACAATTGCAAAAAGTGGTTTTTCAACACTAACACAAGTGCGAAAAGTGGTTTTTCAACTCCAACACAAGTGCGAAAAGTGGTTTTTCAACACTAACACAAGTGCGAAAAGTGGTTTTTCAACGCTATCACAAGTGTAAAAAGTGTTTTTTCCACACCAATACAAGTGCAAAAGTGGTTTTTCAACACTAACACAAGTGCGAAAAGTGTTTTTTCAACACTAACACAAGTGCGAAAAGTGGGTTTTCAACACTAACACAAGTGCGAAAAGTGGATTTTCCACACTAATACAAGTGCAAAAGTGGTTTTTCAACACTAACACAAGTGCGAAAAGTGGTTTTTCATCCCTAACACAAGTGCGAAAAGTGGATTTTCAACACTATCACAAGTGCAAAAAGTGTTTTTTCCACACTAATACAAGTGCAAAAGTGGTTTCCTCCACCAACACAAGGGCGAAAAGTGGTTTTTCAACACCAACACAAGTGCGAAAAGTGGTTTTTCAACACTAACACAAGTGCGAAAAGTGGTTTTTCAACGCTATCACAAGTGTAAAAAGTGTTTTTTCCACACTAATACAAGTGCAAAAGTGGTTTTTCAACACTAACACAAGTGCGAAAAGTGGTTTTTCAACACTAACACAAGTGCGAAAAGTGGGTTTTCAACACTAATACAAGTGCAAAAGTGGTTTTTCAACACTAACACAAGTGCGAAAAGTGGTTTTTCCACACTAATACAAGTGCAAAAGTGGTTTCCTGCACCAACACAAGTGCGAAAAGTGGTTTTTCAACGCTATCACAAGTGTAAAAAGTGTTTTTTCCACACTAATACAAGTGCAAAAGTGGTTTTTCAACACTAACACAAGTGCGAAAAGTGGTTTTTCAACACTAACACAAGTGCGAAAAGTGGGTTTTCAACACTAACACAAGTGCGAAAAGTGGTTTTTCAACACTAACACAAGTGTGAAAAGTGGTTTTTCAACACTATCACAAGTGCAAAAAGTGTTATTCCCACACTAATACAAGCGCAAAAGTGGTTTCCTGCACCAACACAATTGCAAAAAGTGGTTTTTCAACACTAACACAAGTGCGAAAAGTGGTTTTTCAACACTAACACAAGTGCGAAAAGTGGTTTTTCCACACTAATACAAGTGCAAAAGTGGTTTCCTGCACCAACACAAGTGTGAAAAGTGGTTTTTCAACCCTAACACAAGTGCGAAAACTGGTTTTTCCACACTAATACAAGTGCAAAAGTGGTTTTTCAACACTAACACAAGTGCGAAAAGTGATTTTTCAACACTAACACAAGTGCGAAAAGTGGATTTTCAACACTATCACAAGTCCAAAAAGTGTTTTTTTCCACACTAATACAAGTGCAAAAGTGGTTTCCTGCACCAACACAAGTGCGAAAAGTTGGGTTTTCAACACTAATACAAGTGCGAAAAGTGGTTTTTCAACACTAACACAAGTGCGAAAAGTGTTTTTTCCACACTAATACAAGTGCAAAAGTGGTTTCCTGCACCAACACAAGTGTGAAAAGTGGTTTTTCAACACTAACACAAGTGCGAAAAGTGGTTTTTCAACACTAACACAGGTGCGAAAAGTGGTTTCCTTCACTAACACAAGTGCGAAAAGTGGTTTTTCAACACTAACACAAGTGCGAAAAGTGGTTTTTCAACACTAACACAAGTGCAAAAAGTGGTTTTTCAACACTAACACAAGTGCGAAAAGTGGTTTTTCAACTCCAACACAAGTGCGAAAAGTGGTTTTTCAACACTAACAACAAGTGCGAAAAGTGGTTTTTCAACGCTATCACAAGTGTAAAAAGTGTTTTTTCCACACTAATACAAGTGCAAAAGTGGTTTTTCAACACTAACACAAGTGCGAAAAGTGGTTTTTCAACACTAACACAAGTGCGAAAAGTGGGGTTTCAACACTAATACAAGTGCAAAAGTGGTTTTTCAACACTAACACAAGTGCGAAAAGTGGTTTTTCCACACTAATACAAGTGCAAAAGTGGTTTCCTGCACCAACACAAGTGCGAAAAGTGGTTTTTCAACACTAACACAAGTGCGAAAAGTGGTTTTTCAACACTATCACAAGTGCAAAAAGTGTTTTTTCCATACTAATACAAGTGCAAAAGTGGTTTCCTGCACCAACACAAGTGCGAAAAGTGGTTTTTCAACACTAACACAAGTGCGAAAAGTGGTTTTTCAACACTATCACAAGTGCAAAAAGTGTTTTTCCCACACTAATACAAGCGCAAAAGTGGTTTCCTGCACCAACACAAGTGCAAAAAGTGGTTTTTCAACACTAACACAAGTGCGAAAAGTGGTTTTTCAACACTAACACAAGTGCGAAAAGTTGTTTTTCAACACTAACACAAGTGCGAAAAGTGGTTTTTCCACACTAATACAAGTGCAAAAGTGGTTTTTCAACACTAACACAAGTGCGAAAAGTGGTTTTTCCACACTAATACAAGTGCGAAAAGTGGTTTTTCAACACTAACACAAGTGCAAAAGTGGGTTTTCAACACTAACACAAGTGCGAAAAGTGGATTTTCAACACTAACACAAGTGCGAAAAGGGGCTTTTCAACACTAACACAAGTGCGAAAAGTGGGTTTTCAACACTAACACAAGTGCGAAAAGTGGGTTTTCAACACTAACACAAGTGCGAAAAGTGGGTTTTCAACACTAACACAAGTGCGAAAAGTGGTTTTTCAACGCTATCACAAGTGCGAAAAGTGGGTTTTCAACACTAACACAAGTGCGAAAAGTGGTTATTCAACGCTATCACAAGTGTAAAAAGTGTTTTTTCCACACTAATACAAGTGCAAAAGTGGTTTTTCAACACTAACACAAGTGCGAAAAGTGGTTTTTCAACACTAACATAAGTGCGAAAAGTGGTTTTCCACACTAATACAAGTGCAAAAGTGGTTTTTCCACACTCATACAAGTGCAAAAGTGGTTTTTCAACACTAACACAAGTGCGAAAAGTGGTTTTTCCACACTAATACAAGTGCAAAAGTGGTTTCCCTGCACCAACACAAGTGCGAAAAGTGGTTTTTCAACGCTATCACAAGTGTAAAAAGTGTTTTTTTCCACACTAATACAAGTGCAAAAGTGGTTTTTCAACACTAACACAAGTGCGAAAAGTGGTTTTTCAACACTAACACAAGTGCGAAAAGTGGGTTTTCAACACTAACACAAGTGCGAAAAGTGGTTTTTCAACACTAACACAAGTGCGAAAAGTGGTTTTTCAACACTATCACAAGTGCAAAAAGTGTTATTCCCACACTAATACAAGCGCAAAAGTGGTTTCCTGCACCAACACAATTGCAAAAAGTGGTTTTTCAACACTAACACAAGTGCGAAAAGTGGTTTTTCAACACTAACACAAGTGCGAAAAGTGGTTTTTCCACACTAATACAAGTGCAAAAGTGGTTTCCTGCACCAACACAAGTGTGAAAAGTGGTTTTTCAACCCTAACACAAGTGCGAAAACTGGTTTTTCCACACTAATACAAGTGCAAAAGTGGTTTTTCAACACTAACACAAGTGCGAAAAGTGATTTTTCAACACTAACACAAGTGCGAAAAGTGGTTTTTCAACACTATCACAAGTCCAAAAAGTGTTTTTTCCACACTAATACAAGTGCAAAAGTGGTTTCCTGCACCAACACAAGTGCGAAAAGTTGGGTTTTCAACACTAATACAAGTGCGAAAAGTGGTTTTTCAACACTAACACAAGTGCGAAAAGTGTTTTTTCCACACTAATACAAGTGCAAAAGTGGTTTCCTGCACCAACACAAGTGTGAAAAGTGGTTTTTCAACACTAACACAAGTGCGAAAAGTGGTTTTTCAACACTAACACAGGTGCGAAAAGTGGTTTCCTTCACTAACACAATCCTTCACTAACACAAGTGCGAAAAGTGGTTTTTCAACACTAACACAAGTGCGAAAAGTGGTTTTCCAACACTAACACAAGTGCAAAAAGTGGTTTTTCAACACTAACACAAGTGCGAAAAGTGGTTTTTCAACTCCAACACAAGTGCGAAAAGTGGTTTTTCAACACTAACACAAGTGCGAAAAGTGGTTTTTCAACGCTATCACAAGTGTAAAAAGTGTTTTTTCCACACTAATACAAGTGCAAAAGTGGTTTTTCAACACTAACACAAGTGCGAAAAGTGGTTTTTCAACACTAACACAAGTGCGAAAAGTGGGGTTTCAACACTAATACAAGTGCAAAAGTGGTTTTTCAACACTAACACAAGTGCGAAAAGTGGTTTTTCCACACTAATACAAGTGCAAAAGTGGTTTCCTGCACCAACACAAGTGCGAAAAGTGGTTTTTCAACACTAACACAAGTGCGAAAAGTGGTTTTTCAACACTATCACAAGTGCAAAAAGTGTTTTTTCCATACTAATACAAGTGCAAAAGTGGTTTCCTGCACCAACACAAGTGCGAAAAGTGGTTTTTCAACACTAACACAAGTGCGAAAAGTGGTTTTTCAACACTATCACAAGTGCAAAAAGTGTTTTTCCCACACTAATACAAGCGCAAAAGTGGTTTCCTGCACCAACACAAGTGCAAAAAGTGGTTTTTCAACACTAACACAAGTGCGAAAAGTGGTTTTTCAACACTAACACAAGTGCGAAAAGTTGTTTTTCAACACTAACACAAGTGCGAAAAGTGGTTTTTCCACACTAATACAAGTGCAAAAGTGGTTTTTCAACACTAACACAAGTGCGAAAAGTGGTTTTTCCACACTAATACAAGTGCGAAAAGTGGTTTTTCAACACTAACACAAGTGCAAAAGTGGGTTTTCAACACTAACACAAGTGCGAAAAGTGGATTATCAACACTAACACAAGTGCGAAAAGGGGCTTTTCAACACTAACACAAGTGCGAAAAGTGGGTTTTCAACACTAACACAAGTGCGAAAAGTGGGTTTTCAACACTAACACAAGTGCGAAAAGTGGGTTTTCAACACTAACACAAGTGCGAAAAGTGGTTTTTCAACGCTATCACAAGTGCGAAAAGTGGGTTTTCAACACTAACACAAGTGCGAAAAGTGGTTATTCAACGCTATCACAAGTGTAAAAAGTGTTTTTTCCACACTAATACAAGTGCAAAAGTGGTTTTTCAACACTAACACAAGTGCGAAAAGTGGTTTTTCAACACTAACATAAGTGCGAAAAGTGGTTTTCCACACTAATACAAGTGCAAAAGTGGTTTTTCCACACTCATACAAGTGCAAAAGTGGTTTTTCAACACTAACACAAGTGCGAAAAGGGGGTTTTCAATACTAACACAAGTGCGAAAAGTGGGTTTTCAACACTAACACAAGTGCGAAAAGTGGTTTTTCAACACTAACACAAGTGCGAAAAGTGGTTTTTCAACACCATCACAAGTGCAAAAAGTGTTTTTCCCACACTAATACAAGCGCAAAAGTGGTTTCCTGCACCAACACAAGTGCAAAAAGTGGTTTTTCAACACTAACACAAGTGCGAAAAGTGGTTTTTCAACACTAACAAGTGCGAAAAGTGGTTTTTCAACACTAACACAAGTGCGAAAAGTGGTTTTTTCCACACTAATACAAGTGCAAAAGTGGTTTTTCAACACTAACACAAGTGCGAAAAGTGGTTTTTCCACACTAATACAAGTGCGAAAAGTGGTTTTTCAACACTAACACAAGTGCGAAAAGTGGTTTTTCCACACTAATACAAGTGCGAAAAGTGGTTTTTCAACACTAACACAAGTGCGAAAAGTGGTTTTTCAGCACTAACACAAGTGCAAAAGTGGTTTTTCAACACTAACACAAGTGCGAAAAGTGGGTTTTCAACACTAATACAAGTGCAAAAGTGGTTTTTCAACACTAACACAAGTGCGAAAAGTGGGTTTTCAACACTAATACAAGTGCAAAAGTGGTTTTTCAACACTAACACAAGTGCGAAAAGTGGTTTTTCCACACTAATACAAGTGCAAAAGTGGTTTTTCAACACTAACACAAGTGCGAAAAGTGGTTTTTCCACACTAATACAAGTGCAAAAGTGGTTTCCTGCACCAACACAAGTGCGAAAAGTGGTTTTTCAACACTAACACAAGTGCGAAAAGTGGTTTTTCCACACTAATACAAGTGCAAAAGTGGTTTTTCAACACTAACACAAGTGCGAAAAGTGGTTTTTCAACACTAACACAAGTGCGAAAAGTGGTTTTTCAACACTATCACAAGTCCAAAAAGTGTTTTTTCCACACTAATACAAGTGCAAAAGTGGTTTCCTGCACCAACACAAGTGCGAAAAGTGGTTTTTCAACACTAATACAAGTGCGAAAAGTGGTTTTTCAACACTAACACAAGTGCGAAAAGTGTTTTTTCCACACTAATACAAGTGCAAAAGTGGTTTCCTGCACAAACACAGGTGTGAAAAGTGGTTTTTCAACACTAACACAAGTGCGAAAAGTGGTTTTTCAACACTAACACAGGTGCGAAAGTGGTTTCCTTCACTAACACAAGTGCGAAAAGTGGTTTTTCAACACTAACACAAGTGCGAAAAGTGGTTTTTCAACACTAACACAAGTGCAAAAAGTGGTTTTTCAACACTAACACAAGTGCGAAAAGTGGTTTTTCAACTCCAACACAAGTGCGAAAAGTGGTTTTTCAACACTAACACAAGTGCGAAAAGTGGTTTTTCAATGCTATCACAAGTGTAAAAAGTGTTTTTTCCACACCAATACAAGTGCAAAAGTGGTTTTTCAACACTAACACAAGTGCGAAAAGTGGTTTTTCAACACTAACACAAGTGCGAAAAGTGGGTTTTCAACACTAATACAAGTGCAAAAGTGGTTTTTCAACACTAACACAAGTGCAAAAAGTGGTTTTTCCACACTAATACAAGTGCAAAAGTGGTTTCCTGCACCAACACAAGTGCGAAAAGTGGTTTTTCAACACTAACACAAGTGCGAAAAGTGGTTTTTCAACACTATCACAAGTGCAAAAAGTGTTTTTTCCATACTAATACAAGTGCAAAAGTGGTTTCCTGCACCAACACAAGTGCGAAAAGTGGTTTTTCAACACTAACACAAGTGCGAAAAGTGGTTTTTCCACACTAATACAGGTGCGAAAAGTGGTTTCCTTCACTAACACAAGTGCGAAAAGTGGTTTTTCAACACTATCACAAGTGCAAAAAGTGTTTTTCCCACACTAATACAAGCGCAAAAGTGGTTTCCTGCACCAACACAAGTGCAAAAAGTGGTTTTTCAACACTAACAAGTGCGAAAAGTGGTTTTTCAACACTAACACAAGTGCGAAAAGTGGTTTTTCAACACTAACACAAGTGCGAAAAGTGGTTTTTCCACACTAATACAAGTGCAAAAGTGGTTTTTCAACACTAACACAAGTGCGAAAAGTGGTTTTTCCACACTAATACAAGTGCGAAAAGTGGTTTTTCAACACTAACACAAGTGCGAAAAGTGGTTTTTCCACACTAATACAAGTGCAAAAGTGGTTTTTCAACACTAACACAAGTGCAAAAAGTGGTTTTTCAGCACTAACACAAGTGCAAAAGTGGTTTTTCAACACTAACACAAGTGCGAAAAGTGGTTTTTCCACACTAATACAAGTGCGAAAAGTGGTTTTTCAACACTAACACAAGTGCGAAAAGTGGTTTTTCCACACTAATACAAGTGCAAAAGTGGTTTTTCAACACTAACACAAGTGCGAAAAGTGGTTTTTCAGCACTAACACAAGTGCAAAAGTGGTTTTTCAACACTAACACAAGTGCGAAAAGTGGGTTTTCAACACTAATACAAGTGCAAAAGTGGTTTTTCAACACTAACACAAGTGCGAAAAGTGGTTTTTCCACACTAATACAAGTGCAAAAGTGGTTTCCTGCACCAACACAAGTGCGAAAAGTGTTTTTTCAACACTAACACAAGTGCGAAAAGTGGTTTTTCCACACTAATACAAGTGCAAAAGTGGTTTTTCAACACTAACACAAGTGCGAAAAGTGGTTTTTCAACACTAACACAAGTGCGAAAAGTGGTTTTTCAACACTATCACAAGTCCAAAAAGTGTTTTTTCCACACTAATACAAGTGCAAAAGTGGTTTCCTGCACCAACACAAGTGCGAAAAGTGGTTTTTCAACACTAATACAAGTGCGAAAAGTGGTTTTTCAACACTAACACAAGTGCAAAAAGTGTTTTTTCCACACTAATACAAGTGCAAAAGTGGTTTCCTGCACCAACACAAGTGTGAAAAGTGGTTTTTCAACACTAACACAAGTGCGAAAAGTGGTTTTTCAACACTAACACAGGTGCGAAAGTGGTTTCCTTCACTAATACAAGTGCGAAAAGTGGTTTTTCAACACTAACACAAGTGCGAAAAGTGGTTTTTCAACACTAACACAAGTGCAAAAAGTGGTTTTTCAACACTAACACAAGTGCGAAAAGTGGTTTTTCAAATCCAACACAAGTGCGAAAAGTGGTTTTTCAACACTAACACAAGTGCGAAAAGTGGTTTTTCAACGCTATCACAAGTGTAAAAAGTGTTTTTTCCACACCAATACAAGTGCAAAAGTGGTTTTTCAACACTAACACAAGTGCGAAAAGTGGTTTTTCAACACTAACACAAGTGCGAAAAGTGGGTTTTCAACACTAATACAAGTGCAAAAGTGGTTTTTCAACACTAGCACAAGTGCGAAAAGTGGTTTTTCCACACTAATACAAGTGCAAAAGTGGTTTCCTGCACCAACACAAGTGCGAAAAGTGGGTTTTCAACACTAATACAAGTGCAAAAGTGGTTTTTCAACACTAACACAAGTGCGAAAAGTGGTTTTTCCACACTAATACAAGTGCAAAAGTGGTTTCCTGCACCAACACAAGTGCGAAAAGTGGTTTTTCAACACTAACACAAGTGCGAAAAGTGGTTTTTCCACACTAATACAAGTGCAAAAGTGTTTTTTCAACACTAACACAAGTGCGAAAAGTGGTTTTTCAACACTAACACAAGTGCGAAAAGTGGTTTTTCAACACTATCACAAGTCCAAAAAGTGTTTTTTCCACACTAATACAAGTGCAAAAGTGGTTTCCTGCACCAACACAAGTGTGAAAAGTGGTTTTTCAACACTAACACAAGTGCGAAAAGTGGTTTTTCAACACTAACACAGGTGCGAAAAGTGGTTTCCTTCACTAACACAAGTGCGAAAAGTGGTTTTTCAACACTAACACAAGTGCGAAAAGTGGTTTTTCAACACTAACACAATTGCAAAAAGTGGTTTTTCAACACTAACACAAGTGCGAAAAGTGGTTTTTCAACTCCAACACAAGTGCGAAAAGTGGTTTTTCAACACTAACACAAGTGCGAAAAGTGGTTTTTCAACGCTATCACAAGTGTAAAAAGTGTTTTTTCCACACCAATACAAGTGCAAAAGTGGTTTTTCAACACTAACACAAGTGCGAAAAGTGGTTTTTCAACACTAACACAAGTGCGAAAAGTGGGTTTTCAACACTAACACAAGTGCGAAAAGTGGATTTTCCACACTAATACATGTGCAAAAGTGGTTTTTCAACACTAACACAAGTGCGAAAAGTGGTTTTTCATCCCTAACACAAGTGCGAAAAGTGGATTTTCAACACTATCACAAGTGCAAAAAGTGTTTTTTCCACACTAATACAAGTGCAAAAGTGGTTTCCTCCACCAACACAAGGGCGAAAAGTGGTTTTTCAACACCAACACAAGTGCGAAAAGTGGTTTTTCAACACTAACACAAGTGCGAAAAGTGGTTTTTCAACGCTATCACAAGTGTAAAAAGTGTTTTTTCCACACTAATACAAGTGCAAAAGTGGTTTTTCAACACTAACACAAGTGCGAAAAGTGGTTTTTCAACACTAACACAAGTGCGAAAAGTGGGTTTTCAACACTAATACAAGTGCAAAAGTGGTTTTTCAACACTAACACAAGTGCGAAAAGTGGTTTTTCCACACTAATACAAGTGCAAAAGTGGTTTCCTGCACCAACACAAGTGCGAAAAGTGGTTTTTCAACACTAACACAAGTGCGAAAAGTGGTTTTTCCACACTAATACAAGTGCAAAAGTGGTTTCCTGCACCAACACAAGTGCGAAAAGTGGGTTTTCAACACTAATACAAGTGCAAAAGTGGTTTCCTGCACCAACACAAGTGCGAAAAGTGGTTTTTCAACACTAACACAAGTGCGAAAAGTGGGTTTTCAACACTAACACAAGTGCGAAAAGTGGTTTTTCAACACTAACACAAGTGCGAAAAGTGGTTTTTCAACACTATCACAAGTGCAAAAAGTGTTTTTCCCACACTAATACAAGCGCAAAAGTGGTTTTTCAACACTAACACAAGTGCGAAAAGTGGTTTTTCAACACTAACACAAGTGCGAAAAGTGGTTTTTCAACACTAACACAAGTGCGAAAAGTGGTTTTTCAACACTAACACAAGTGCGAAAAGTGGTTTTTCAACACTAACACAAGTGCGAAAAGTGGTTTTTCCACACTAATACTAGTGCAAAAGTGGTTTTTCAACACTAACACAAGTGCGAAAAGGGGGTTTTCAACACTAACACAAGTGCGAAAAGTGGGTTTTCAACACTAACACAAGTGCGAAAAGTGGTTTTTCAACACTAACACAAGTGCGAAAAGTGGTTTTTCAACACTATCACAAGTGCAAAAAGTGTTTTTCCCACACTAATACAAGCGCAAAAGTGGTTTCCTGCACCAACACAAGTGCAAAAAGTGGTTTTTCAACACTAATACAAGTGCGAAAAGTGGTTTTTCAACACTAACACAAGTGCGAAAAGTGTTTTTTCCACACTAATACAAGTGCAAAAGTGGTTTCCTGCACCAACACAGGTGTGAAAAGTGGTTTTTCAACACTAACACAAGTGCGAAAAGTGGTTTTTCAACACTAACACAGGTGCGAAAGTGGTTTCCTTCACTAACACAAGTGCGAAAAGTGGTTTTTCAACACTAACACAAGTGCGAAAAGTGGTTTTTCAACACTAACACAAGTGCAAAAAGTGGTTTTTCAACACTAACACAAGTGCGAAAAGTGGTTTTTCAACTCCAACACAAGTGCGAAAAGTGGTTTTTCAACACTAACACAAGTGCGAAAAGTGGTTTTTCAATGCTATCACAAGTGTAAAAAGTGTTTTTTCCACACCAATACAAGTGCAAAAGTGGTTTTTCAACACTAACACAAGTGCGAAAAGTGGTTTTTCAACACTAACACAAGTGCGAAAAGTGGGTTTTCAACACTAATACAAGTGCAAAAGTGGTTTTTCAACACTAACACAAGTGCGAAAAGTGGTTTTTCCACACTAATACAAGTGCAAAAGTGGTTTCCTGCACCAACACAAGTGCGAAAAGTGGTTTTTCAACACTAACACAAGTGCGAAAAGTGGTTTTTCAACACTATCACAAGTGCAAAAAGTGTTTTTTCCATACTAATACAAGTGCAAAAGTGGTTTCCTGCACCAACACAAGTGCGAAAAGTGGTTTTTCAACACTAACACAAGTGCGAAAAGTGGTTTTTCCACACTAATACAGGTGCGAAAAGTGGTTTCCTTCACTAACACAAGTGCGAAAAGTGGTTTTTCAACACTATCACAAGTGCAAAAAGTGTTTTTCCCACACTAATACAAGCGCAAAAGTGGTTTCCTGCACCAACACAAGTGCAAAAAGTGGTTTTTCAACACTAACAAGTGCGAAAAGTGGTTTTTCAACACTAACACAAGTGCGAAAAGTGGTTTTTCAACACTAACACAAGTGCGAAAAGTGGTTTTTCCACACTAATACAAGTGCAAAAGTGGTTTTTCAACACTAACACAAGTGCGAAAAGTGGTTTTTCCACACTAATACAAGTGCGAAAAGTGGTTTTTCAACACTAACACAAGTGCGAAAAGTGGTTTTTCCACACTAATACAAGTGCAAAAGTGGTTTTTCAACACTAACACAAGTGCAAAAAGTGGTTTTTCAGCACTAACACAAGTGCAAAAGTGGTTTTTCAACACTAACACAAGTGCGAAAAGTGGTTTTTCCACACTAATACAAGTGCGAAAAGTGGTTTTTCAACACTAACACAAGTGCGAAAAGTGGTTTTTCCACACTAATACAAGTGCAAAAGTGGTTTTTCAACACTAACACAAGTGCGAAAAGTGGTTTTTCAGCACTAACACAAGTGCAAAAGTGGTTTTTCAACACTAACACAAGTGCGAAAAGTGGGTTTTCAACACTAATACAAGTGCAAAAGTGGTTTTTCAACACTAACACAAGTGCGAAAAGTGGTTTTTCCACACTAATACAAGTGCAAAAGTGGTTTCCTGCACCAACACAAGTGCGAAAAGTGTTTTTTCAACACTAACACAAGTGCGAAAAGTGGTTTTTCCACACTAATACAAGTGCAAAAGTGGTTTTTCAACACTAACACAAGTGCGAAAAGTGGTTTTTCAACACTAACACAAGTGCGAAAAGTGGTTTTTCAACACTATCACAAGTCCAAAAAGTGTTTTTTCCACACTAATACAAGTGCAAAAGTGGTTTCCTGCACCAACACAAGTGCGAAAAGTGGTTTTTCAACACTAATACAAGTGCGAAAAGTGGTTTTTCAACACTAACACAAGTGCAAAAAGTGTTTTTTCCACACTAATACAAGTGCAAAAGTGGTTTCCTGCACCAACACAAGTGTGAAAAGTGGTTTTTCAACACTAACACAAGTGCGAAAAGTGGTTTTTCAACACTAACACAGGTGCGAAAGTGGTTTCCTTCACTAATACAAGTGCGAAAAGTGGTTTTTCAACACTAACACAAGTGCGAAAAGTGGTTTTTCAACACTAACACAAGTGCAAAAAGTGGTTTTTCAACACTAACACAAGTGCGAAAAGTGGTTTTTCAAATCCAACACAGGTGCGAAAAGTGGTTTTTCAACACTAACACAAGTGCGAAAAGTGGTTTTTCAACGCTATCACAAGTGTAAAAAGTGTTTTTTCCACACCAATACAAGTGCAAAAGTGGTTTTTCAACACTAACACAAGTGCGAAAAGTGGTTTTTCAACACTAACACAAGTGCGAAAAGTGGGTTTTCAACACTAATACAAGTGCAAAAGTGGTTTTTCAACACAAGCACAAGTGCGAAAAGTGGTTTTTCCACACTAATACAAGTGCAAAAGTGGTTTCCTGCACCAACACAAGTGCGAAAAGTGGGTTTTCAACACTAATACAAGTGCAAAAGTGGTTTTTCAACACTAACACAAGTGCGAAAAGTGGTTTTTCCACACTAATACAAGTGCAAAAGTGGTTTCCTGCACCAACACAAGTGCGAAAAGTGGTTTTTCAACACTAACACAAGTGCGAAAAGTGGTTTTTCCACACTAATACAAGTGCAAAAGTGTTTTTTCAACACTAACACAAGTGCGAAAAGTGGTTTTTCAACACTAACACAAGTGCGAAAAGTGGTTTTTCAACACTATCACAAGTCCAAAAAGTGTTTTTTCCACACTAATACAAGTGCAAAAGTGGTTTCCTGCACCAACACAAGTGTGAAAAGTGGTTTTTCAACACTAACACAAGTGCGAAAAGTGGTTTTTCAACACTAACACAGGTGCGAAAAGTGGTTTCCTTCACTAACACAAGTGCGAAAAGTGGTTTTTCAACACTAACACAAGTGCGAAAAGTGGTTTTTCAACACTAACACAATTGCAAAAAGTGGTTTTTCAACACTAACACAAGTGCGAAAAGTGGTTTTTCAACTCCAACACAAGTGCGAAAAGTGGTTTTTCAACACTAACACAAGTGCGAAAAGTGGTTTTTCAACGCTATCACAAGTGTAAAAAGTGTTTTTTCCACACCAATACAAGTGCAAAAGTGGTTTTTCAACACTAACACAAGTGCGAAAAGTGGTTTTTCAACACTAACACAAGTGCGAAAAGTGGGTTTTCAACACTAACACAAGTGCGAAAAGTGGATTTTCCACACTAATACATGTGCAAAAGTGGTTTTTCAACACTAACACAAGTGCGAAAAGTGGTTTTTCATCCCTAACACAAGTGCGAAAAGTGGATTTTCAACACTATCACAAGTGCAAAAAGTGTTTTTTCCACACTAATACAAGTGCAAAAGTGGTTTCCTCCACCAACACAAGGGCGAAAAGTGGTTTTTCAACACCAACACAAGTGCGAAAAGTGGTTTTTCAACACTAACACAAGTGCGAAAAGTGGTTTTTCAACGCTATCACAAGTGTAAAAAGTGTTTTTTCCACACTAATACAAGTGCAAAAGTGGTTTTTCAACACTAACACAAGTGCGAAAAGTGGTTTTTCAACACTAACACAAGTGCGAAAAGTGGGTTTTCAACACTAATACAAGTGCAAAAGTGGTTTTTCAACACTAACACAAGTGCGAAAAGTGGTTTTTCCACACTAATACAAGTGCAAAAGTGGTTTCCTGCACCAACACAAGTGCGAAAAGTGGTTTTTCAACACTAACACAAGTGCGAAAAGTGGTTTTTCCACACTAATACAAGTGCAAAAGTGGTTTCCTGCACCAACACAAGTGCGAAAAGTGGGTTTTCAACACTAATACAAGTGCAAAAGTGGTTTCCTGCACCAACACAAGTGCGAAAAGTGGTTTTTCAACACTAACACAAGTGCGAAAAGTGGGTTTTCAACACTAACACAAGTGCGAAAAGTGGTTTTTCAACACTAACACAAGTGCGAAAAGTGGTTTTTCAACACTATCACAAGTGCAAAAAGTGTTTTTCCCACACTAATACAAGCGCAAAAGTGGTTTTTCAACACTAACACAAGTGCGAAAAGTGGTTTTTCAACACTAACACAAGTGCGAAAAGTGGTTTTTCAACACTAACACAAGTGCGAAAAGTGGTTTTTCAACACTAACACAAGTGCGAAAAGTGGTTTTTCAACACTAACACAAGTGCGAAAAGTGGTTTTTCCACACTAATACTAGTGCAAAAGTGGTTTTTCAACACTAACACAAGTGCGAAAAGGGGGTTTTCAACACTAACACAAGTGCGAAAAGTGGGTTTTCAACACTAACACAAGTGCGAAAAGTGGTTTTTCAACACTAACACAAGTGCGAAAAGTGGTTTTTCAACACTATCACAAGTGCAAAAAGTGTTTTTCCCACACTAATACAAGCGCAAAAGTGGTTTCCTGCACCAACACAAGTGCAAAAAGTGGTTTTTCAACACTAACACAAGTGCGAAAAGTGGTTTTTCAACACTAACACAAGTGCGAAAAGTGGTTTTTCAACACTAACACAAGTGTGAAAAGTGGTTTTTCCACACTAATACAAGTGCAAAAGTGGTTTTTCAACACTAACACAAGTGCGAAAAGTGGTTTTTCCACACTAATACAAGTGCGAAAAGTGGTTTTTCAACACTAACACAAGTGCGAAAAGTGGTTTTTCCACACTAATACAAGTGCAAAAGTGGTTTTTCAACACTAACACAAGTGCGAAAAGTGGTTTTTCAGCACTAACACAAGTGCAAAAGTGGTTTTTCAACACTAACACAAGTGCGAAAAGTGGGTTTTCAACACTAATACAAGTGCAAAAGTGGTTTTTCAACACTAACACAAGTGCGAAAAGTGGTTTTTCCACACTAATACAAGTGCAAAAGTGGTTTCCTGCACCAACACAAGTGTGAAAAGTGGTTTTTCAACCCTAACACAAGTGCGAAAACTGGTTTTTCCACACTAATACAAGTGCAAAAGTGGTTTTTCAACACTAACACAAGTGCGAAAAGTGATTTTTCAACACTAACACAAGTGCGAAAAGTGGTTTTTCAACAATATCACAAGTCCAAAAAGTGTTTTTTCCACACTAATACAAGTGCAAAAGTGGTTTCCTGCACCAACACAAGTGCGAAAAGTGGTTTTTCAACACTAATACAAGTGCGAAAAGTGGTTTTTCAACACTAACACAAGTGCGAAAAGTGTTTTTTCCACACTAATACAAGTGCAAAAGTGGTTTCCTGCACCAACACAAGTGTGAAAAGTGGTTTTTCAACACTAACACAAGTGCGAAAAGTGGTTTTTCAACACTAACACAGGTGCGAAAAGTGGTTTCCTTCACTAACACAAGTGCGAAAAGTGGTTTTTCAACACTAACACAAGTGCGAAAAGTGGTTTTTCAACACTAACACAAGTGCGAAAAGTGGTTTTTCAACACTAACACAAGTGCAAAAAGTGGTTTTTCAACACAAACACAAGTGCGAAAAGTGGTTTTTCAACTCCAACACAAGTGCGAAAAGTGGTTTTTCAACACTAACACAAGTGCGAAAAGTGGTTTTTCAACGCTATCACAAGTGTAAAAAGTGTTTTTTCCACACTAATACAAGTGCAAAAGTGGTTTTTCAACACTAACACAAGTGCGAAAAGTGGTTTTTCAACACTAACACAAGTGCGAAAAGTGGCTTTTCAACACTAATACAAGTGCAAAAGTGGTTTTTCAACACTAACACAAGTGTGAAAAGTGGTTTTTCCACACTAATACAAGTGCAAAAGTGGTTTCCTGCACCAACACAAGTGCGAAAAGTGGTTTTTCAACACTAACACAAGTGCGAAAAGTGGTTTTTCAACACTATCACAAGTGCAAAAAGTGTTTTTTCCATACTAATACAAGTGCAAAAGTGGTTTCCTGCACCAACACAAGTGCGAAAAGTGGTTTTTCAACACTAACACAAGTGCGAAAAGTGGTTTTTCAACACTATCACAAGTGCAAAAAGTGTTTTTCCCACACTAATACAAGCGCAAAAGTGGTTTCCTGCACCAACACAAGTGCAAAAAGTGGTTTTTCAACACTAACACAAGTGCGAAAAGTGGTTTTTCAACACTAACACAAGTGCGAAAAGTGGTTTTTCAACACTAACACAAGTGCGAAAAGTGGTTTTTCCACACTAATACAAGTGCAAAAGTGGTTTTTCAACACTAACACAAGTGCGAAAAGTGGTTTTTCCACACTAATACAAGTGCGAAAAGTGGTTTTTCAACACTAACACAAGTGCAAAAGTGGGTTTTCAACACTAACACAAGTGCGAAAAGTGGATTTTCAACACTAACACAAGTGCGAAAAGGGGCTTTTCAACACTAACACAAGTGCGAAAAGTGGTTTTTCCACACTAATACTAGTGCAAAAGTGGTTTTTCAACACTAACACAAGTGCGAAAAGGGGGTTTTCAACACTAACACAAGTGCGAAAAGTGGGTTTTCAACACTAACACAAGTGCGAAAAGTGGTTTTTCAACACTAACACAAGTGCGAAAAGTGGTTTTTCAACACTATCACAAGTGCAAAAAGTGTTTTTCCCACACTAATACAAGCGCAAAAGTGGTTTCCTGCACCAACACAAGTGCAAAAAGTGGTTTTTCAACACTAACACAAGTGCGAAAAGTGGTTTTTCAACACTAACACAAGTGCGAAAAGTGGTTTTTCAACACTAACACAAGTGCGAAAAGTGGTTTTTCCACACTAATACAAGTGCAAAAGTGGTTTTTCAACACTAACACAAGTGCGAAAAGTGGTTTTTCCACACTAATACAAGTGCGAAAAGTGGTTTTTCAACACTAACACAAGTGCGAAAAGTGGTTTTTCCACACTAATACAAGTGCAAAAGTGGTTTTTCAACACTAACACAAGTGCGAAAAGTGGTTTTTCAGCACTAACACAAGTGCAAAAGTGGTTTTTCAACACTAACACAAGTGCGAAAAGTGGGTTTTCAACACTAATACAAGTGCAAAAGTGGTTTTTCAACACTAACACAAGTGCGAAAAGTGGTTTTTCCACACTAATACAAGTGCAAAAGTGGTTTCCTGCACCAACACAAGTGTGAAAAGTGGTTTTTCAACCCTAACACAAGTGCGAAAACTGGTTTTTCCACACTAATACAAGTGCAAAAGTGGTTTTTCAACACTAACACAAGTGCGAAAAGTGATTTTTCAACACTAACACAAGTGCGAAAAGTGGTTTTTCAACAATATCACAAGTCCAAAAAGTGTTTTTTCCACACTAATACAAGTGCAAAAGTGGTTTCCTGCACCAACACAAGTGCGAAAAGTGGTTTTTCAACACTAATACAAGTGCGAAAAGTGGTTTTTCAACACTAACACAAGTGCGAAAAGTGTTTTTTCCACACTAATACAAGTGCAAAAGTGGTTTCCTGCACCAACACAAGTGTGAAAAGTGGTTTTTCAACACTAACACAAGTGCGAAAAGTGGTTTTTCAACACTAACACAGGTGCGAAAAGTGGTTTCCTTCACTAACACAAGTGCGAAAAGTGGTTTTTCAACACTAACACAAGTGCGAAAAGTGGTTTTTCAACACTAACACAAGTGCGAAAAGTGGTTTTTCAACACTAACACAAGTGCAAAAAGTGGTTTTTCAACACAAACACAAGTGCGAAAAGTGGTTTTTCAACTCCAACACAAGTGCGAAAAGTGGTTTTTCAACACTAACACAAGTGCGAAAAGTGGTTTTTCAACGCTATCACAAGTGTAAAAAGTGTTTTTTCCACACTAATACAAGTGCGAAAAGTGGTTTTTCCACACTAATACAAGTGCAAAAGTGGTTTTTCAACACTAACACAAGTGCGAAAAGTGGTTTTTCCACACTAATACAAGTGCGAAAAGTGGTTTTTCAACACTAACACAAGTGCAAAAGTGGGTTTTCAACACTAACACAAGTGCGAAAAGTGGATTTTCAACACTAACACAAGTGCGAAAAGGGGCTTTTCAACACTAACACAAGTGCGAAAAGTGGGTTTTCAACACTAACACAAGTGCGAAAAGTGGGTTTTCAACACTAACACAAGTGCGAAAAGTGGGTTTTCAACACTAACACAAGTGTGAAAAGTGGTTTTTCAACGCTATCACAAGTGCGAAAAGTGGGTTTTCAACACTAACACAAGTGCGAAAAGTGGTTTTTCAACGCTATCACAAGTGTAAAAAGTGTTTTTTCCACACTAATACAAGTGCAAAAGTGGTTTTTCAACACTAACACAAGTGCGAAAAGTGGTTTTTCAACACTAACACAAGTGCGAAAAGTGGTTTTCCACACTAATACAAGTGCAAAAGTGGTTTTTCCACACTCATACAAGTGCAAAAGTGGTTTTTCAACACTAACACAAGTGCGAAAAGGGGGTTTTCAATACTAACACAAGTGCGAAAAGTGGGTTTTCAACACTAACACAAGTGCGAAAAGTGGTTTTTCAACACTAACACAAGTGCGAAAAGTGGTTTTTCAACACCATCACAAGTGCAAAAAGTGTTTTTCCCACACTAATACAAGCGCAAAGGTGGTTTCCTGCACCAACACAAGTGCAAAAAGTGGTTTTTCAACACTAACACAAGTGCGAAAAGTGGTTTTTCAACACTAACAAGTGCGAAAAGTGGTTTTTCAACACTAACACAAGTGCGAAAAGTGGTTTTTCCACACTAATACAAGTGCAAAAGTGGTTTTTCAACACTAACACAAGTGCGAAAAGTGGTTTTTCCACACGAATACAAGTGCGAAAAGTGGTTTTTCAACACTAACACAAGTGCGAAAAGTGGTTTTTCCACACTAATACAAGTGCGAAAAGTGGTTTTTCAACACTAACACAAGTGCGAAAAGTGGTTTTTCAGCACTAACACAAGTGCAAAAGTGGTTTTTCAACACTAACACAAGTGCGAAAAGTGGGTTTTCAACACTAATACAAGTGCAAAAGTGGTTTTTCAACACTAACACAAGTGCGAAAAGTGGGTTTTCAACACTAATACAAGTGCAAAAGTGGTTTTTCAACACTAACACAAGTGCGAAAAGTGGTTTTTCCACACTAATACAAGTGCAAAAGTGGTTTTTCAACACTAACACAAGTGCGAAAAGTGGTTTTTCCACACTAATACAAGTGCAAAAGTGGTTTCCTGCACCAACACAAGTGCGAAAAGTGGTTTTTCAACACTAACACAAGTGCGAAAAGTGGTTTTTCCACACTAATACAAGTGCAAAAGTGGTTTTTCAACACTAACACAAGTGCGAAAAGTGGTTTTTCAACACTAACACAAGTGCGAAAAGTGGTTTTTCAACACTATCACAAGTCCAAAAAGTGTTTTTTCCACACTAATACAAGTGCAAAAGTGGTTTCTTGCACCAACACAAGTGCGAAAAGTGGTTTTTCAACACTAATACAAGTGCGAAAAGTGGTTTTTCAACACTAACACAAGTGCGAAAAGTGTTTTTTCCACACTAATACAAGTGCAAAAGTGGTTTCCTGCACCAACACAAGTGTGAAAAGTGGTTTTTCAACACTAACACAAGTGCGAAAAGTGGTTTTTCAACACTAACACAGGTGCGAAAGTGGTTTCCTTCACTAACACAAGTGCGAAAAGTGGTTTTTCAACACTAACGCAAGTGCGAAAAGTGGTTTTTCAACACTAACACAAGTGCAAAAAGTGGTTTTTCAACACTAACACAAGTGCGAAAAGTGGTTTTTCAACTCCAACACAAGTGCGAAAAGTGGTTTTTCAACACTAACACAAGTGCGAAAAGTGGTTTTTCAACGCTATCACAAGTGTAAAAAGTGTTTTTTCCACACCAATACAAGTGCAAAAGTGGTTTTTCAACACTAACACAAGTGCGAAAAGTGGTTTTTCAACACTAACACAAGTGCGAAAAGTGGGTTTTCAACACTAATACAAGTGCAAAAGTGGTTTTTCAACACTAACACAAGTGCGAAAAGTGGTTTTTCCACACTAATACAAGTGCAAAAGTGGTTTCCTGCACCAACACAAGTGCGAAAAGTGGTTTTTCAACACTAACACAAGTGCGAAAAGTGGTTTTTCAACACTATCACAAGTGCAAAAAGTGTTTTTTCCATACTAATACAAGTGCAAAAGTGGTTTCCTGCACCAACACAAGTGCGAAAAGTGGTTTTTCAACACTAACACAAGTGCGAAAAGTGGTTTTTCCACACTAATACAGGTGCGAAAAGTGGTTTCCTTCACTAACACAAGTGCGAAAAGTGGTTTTTCAACACTATCACAAGTGCAAAAAGTGTTTTTCCCACACTAATACAAGCGCAAAAGTGGTTTCCTGCACCAACACAAGTGCAAAAAGTGGTTTTTCAACACTAACACAAGTGCGAAAAGTGGTTTTTCAACACTAACAAGTGCGAAAAGTGGTTTTTCAACACTAACACAAGTGCGAAAAGTGGTTTTTCCACACTAATACAAGTGCAAAAGTGGTTTCCTGCACCAACACAAGTGCGAAAAGTGGTTTTTCAACACTAACACAAGTGCGAAAAGTGGTTTTTCAACACTATCACAAGTGCAAAAAGTGTTTTTTCCATACTAATACAAGTGCAAAAGTGGTTTCCTGCACCAACACAAGTGCGAAAAGTGGTTTTTCAACACTAACACAAGTGCGAAAAGTGGTTTTTCAACACTATCACAAGTGCAAAAAGTGTTTTTCCCACACTAATACAAGCGCAAAAGTGGTTTCCTGCACCAACACAAGTGCAAAAAGTGGTTTTTCAACACTAACACAAGTGCGAAAAGTGGTTTTTCAACACTAACACAAGTGCGAAAAGTGGTTTTTCAACACTAACACAAGTGCGAAAAGTGGTTTTTCCACACTAATACAAGTGCAAAAGTGGTTTTTCAACACTAACACAAGTGCGAAAAGTGGTTTTTCCACACTAATACAAGTGCGAAAAGTGGTTTTTCAACACTAACACAAGTGCAAAAGTGGGTTTTCAACACTAACACAAGTGCGAAAAGTGGATTTTCAACACTAACACAAGTGCGAAAAGGGGCTTTTCAACACTAACACAAGTGCGAAAAGTGGGTTTTCAACACTAACACAAGTGCGAAAAGTGGGTTTTCAACACTAACACAAGTGCGAAAAGTGGGTTTTCAACACTAACACAGGTGCGAAAAGTGGTTTTTCAACGCTATCACAAGTGCGAAAAGTGGGTTTTCAACACTAACACAAGTGCGAAAAGTGGTTTTTCAACGCTATCACAAGTGTAAAAAGTGTTTTTTCCACACTAATACAAGTGCAAAAGTGGTTTTTCAACACTAACACAAGTGCGAAAAGTGGTTTTTCAACACTAACACAAGTGCGAAAAGTGGTTTTCCACACTAATACAAGTGCAAAAGTGGTTTTTCCACACTCATACAAGTGCAAAAGTGGTTTTTCAACACTAACACAAGTGCGAAAAGGGGGTTTTCAATACAAACACAAGTGCGAAAAGTGGGTTTTCAACACTAACACAAGTGCGAAAAGTGGTTTTTCAACACTAACACAAGTGCGAAAAGTGGTTTTTCAACACCATCACAAGTGCAAAAAGTGTTTTTCCCACACTAATACAAGCGCAAAAGTGGTTTCCTGCACCAACACAAGTGCAAAAAGTGGTTTTTCAACACTAACACAAGTGCGAAAAGTGGTTTTTCAACACTAACAAGTGCGAAAAGTGGTTTTTCAACACTAACACAAGTGCGAAAAGTGGTTTTTCCACACTAATACAAGTGCAAAAGTGGTTTTTCAACACTAACACAAGTGCGAAAAGTGTTTTTTCCACACTAATACAAGTGCGAAAAGTGGTTTTTCAACACTAACACAAGTGCGAAAAGTGGTTTTTCCACACTAATACAAGTGCGAAAAGTGGTTTTTCAACACTAACACAAGTGCGAAAAGTGGTTTTTCAGCACTAACACAAGTGCAAAAGTGGTTTTTCAACACTAACACAAGTGCGAAAAGTGGGTTTTCAACACTAATACAAGTGCAAAAGTGGTTTTTCAACACTAACACAAGTGCGAAAAGTGGGTTTTCAACACTAATACAAGTGCAAAAGTGGTTTTTCAACACTAACACAAGTGCGAAAAGTGGTTTTTCCACACTAATACAAGTGCAAAAGTGGTTTTTCAACACTAACACAAGTGCGAAAAGTGGTTTTTCAACACTAACACAAGTGCGAAAAGTGGTTTTTCAACACTAACACAAGTGCGAAAAGTGGTTTTTCCACACTAATACAAGTGCAAAAGTGGTTTTTCAACACTAACACAAGTGCGAAAAGTGGTTTTTCAACACTAACACAAGTGCGAAAAGTGGTTTTTAAACACTATCACAAGTCCAAAAAGTGTTTTTTCCACACTAATACAAGTGCAAAAGTGGTTTCTTGCACCAACACAAGTGCGAAAAGTGGTTTTTCAACACTAATACAAGTGCGAAAAGTGGTTTTTCAACACTAACACAAGTGCGAAAAGTGTTTTTTCCACACTAATACAAGTGCAAAAGTGGTTTCCTGCACCAACACAAGTGTGAAAAGTGGTTTTTCAACACTAACACAAGTGCGAAAAGTGGTTTTTCAACACTAACACAGGTGCGAAAGTGGTTTCCTTCACTAACACAAGTGCGAAATGTGGTTTTTCAACACTAACACAAGTGCGAAAAGTGGTTTTTCAACACTAACACAAGTGCAAAAAGTGGTTTTTCAACACTAACACAAGTGCGAAAAGTGGTTTTTCAACTCCAACACAAGTGCGAAAAGTGGTTTTTCAACACTAACACAAGTGCGAAAAGTGGTTTTTCAACGCTATCACAAGTGTAAAAAGTGTTTTTTCCACACCAATACAAGTGCAAAAGTGGTTTTTCAACACTAACACAAGTGCGAAAAGTGGTTTTTCAACACTAACACAAGTGCGAAAAGTGGGTTTTCAACACTAATACAAGTGCAAAAGTGGTTTTTCAACACTAACACAAGTGCGAAAAGTGGTTTTTCCACACTAATACAAGTGCAAAAGTGGTTTCCTGCACCAACACAAGTGCGAAAAGTGGTTTTTCAACACTAACACAAGTGCGAAAAGTGGTTTTTCAACACTATCACAAGTGCAAAAAGTGTTTTTTCCATACTAATACAAGTGCAAAAGTGGTTTCCTGCACCAACACAAGTGCGAAAAGTGGTTTTTCAACACTAACACAAGTGCGAAAAGTGGTTTTTCCACACTAATACAGGTGCGAAAAGTGGTTTCCTTCACTAACACAAGTGCGAAAAGTGGTTTTTCAACACTATCACAAGTGCAAAAAGTGTTTTTCCCACACTAATACAAGCGCAAAAGTGGTTTCCTGCACCAACACAAGTGCAAAAAGTGGTTTTTCAACACTAACACAAGTGCGAAAAGTGGTTTTTCAACACTAACAAGTGCGAAAAGTGGTTTTTCAACACTAACACAAGTGCGAAAAGTGGTTTTTCCACACTAATACAAGTGCAAAAGTGGTTTTTCAACACTAACACAAGTGCGAAAAGTGGTTTTTCCACACTAATACAAGTGCGAAAAGTGGTTTTTCAACACTAACACAAGTGCGAAAAGTGGTTTTTCCACACTAATACAAGTGCAAAAGTGGTTTTTCAACACTAACACAAGTGCGAAAAGTGGTTTTTCAGCACTAACACAAGTGCAAAAGTGGTTTTTCAACACTAACACAAGTGCGAAAAGTGGGTTTTCAACACTAATACAAGTGCAAAAGTGGTTTTTCAACACTAACACAAGTGCGAAAAGTGGTTTTTCCACACTAATACAAGTGCAAAAGTGGTTTCCTGCACCAACACAAGTGCGAAAATTGGTTTTTCAACACTAACACAAGTGCGAAAAGTGGTTTTTCCACACTAATACAAGTGCAAAAGTGGTTTTTCAACACTAACACAAGTGCGAAAAGTGGGTTTTCAACACTAACACAAGTGCGAAAAGTGGTTTTTCAACACTATCACAAGTCCAACAAGTGTTTTTTCCACACTAATACAAGTGCAAAAGTGGTTTCCTGCACCAACACAAGTGCGAAAAGTGGTTTTTCAACACTAATACAAGTGCGAAAAGTGGTTTTTCAACACTAACACAAGTGCGAAAAGTGTTTTTTCCACACTAATACAAGTGCAAAAGTGGTTTCCTGCACCAACACAAGTGTGAAAAGTGGGTTTTCAACACTAACACAAGTGCGAAAAGTGGTTTTTCAACACTAACACAGGTGCGAAAGTGGTTTCCTTCACTAATACAAGTGCGAAAAGTGGTTTTTCAACACTAACACAAGTGCGAAAAGTGGTTTTTCAACACTAACACAAGTGCAAAAAGTGGTTTTTCAACACTAACACAAGTGCGAAAAGTGGTTTTTCAACTCCAACACAAGTGCGAAAAGTGGTTTTTCAACACTAACACAAGTGCGAAAAGTGGTTTTTCAACGCTATCACAAGTGTAAAAAGTGTTTTTTCCACACCAATACAAGTGCAAAAGTGGTTTTTCAACACTAACATAAGTGCGAAAAGTGGTTTTTCAACACTAACACAAGTGCGAAAAGTGGGTTTTCAACACTAATACAAGTGCAAAAGTGGTTTTTCAACACTAGCACAAGTGCGAAAAGTGGTTTTTCCACACTAATACAAGTGCAAAAGTGGTTTCCTGCACCAACACAAGTGCGAAAAGTGGTTTTTCAACACTAACACAAGTGCGAAAAGTGGTTTTTCAACACTATCACAAGTGCAAAAAGTGTTTTTCCACACAAATACAAGTGCAAAAGTGGTTTCCTGCAGCAACACAAGTGCGAAAAGTGGTTTTTCAACACTAAGACAAGTGCGAAAAGTGGTTTTTCAACACTAACACAAGTGCGAAAAGTGGTTTTTCCACACTAATACAAGTGCAAAAGTGGTTTCCTGCACCAACACAAGTGCGAAAAGTGGTTTTTCAACACTAACACAAGTGCGAAAAGTGGTTTTTCAACACTATCACAAGTGCAAAAAGTGTTTTTTCCATACTAATACAAGTGCAAAAGTGGTTTCCTGCACCAACACAAGTGCGAAAAGTGGTTTTTCAACACTAACACAAGTGCGAAAAGTGGTTTTCCACACTAATACAAGTGCAAAAGTGGTTTTTCCACACTCATACAAGTGCAAAAGTGGTTTTTCAACACTAACACAAGTGCGAAAAGGGGGTTTTCAATACTAACACAAGTGCGAAAAGTGGGTTTTCAACACTAACACAAGTGCAAAAAGTGTTTTTTCAACACTAACACAAGTGCGAAAAGTGGTTTTTCAACACCATCACAAGTGCAAAAAGTGTTTTTCCCACACTAATACAAGCGCAAAAGTGGTTTCCTGCACCAACACAAGTGCAAAAAGTGGTTTTTCAACACTAACACAAGTGCGAAAAGTGGTTTTTCAACACTAACAAGTGCGAAAAGTGGTTTTTCAACACTAACACAAGTGCGAAAAGTGGTTTTTCCACACTAATACAAGTGCAAAAGTGGTTTTTCAACACTAACACAAGTGCGAAAAGTGGTTTTTCCACACTAATACAAGTGCGAAAAGTGGTTTTTCAACACTAACACAAGTGCGAAAAGTGGTTTTTCCACACTAATACAAGTGCGAAAAGTGGTTTTTCAACACTAACACAAGTGCGAAAAGTGGTTTTTCAGCACTAACACAAGTGCAAAAGTGGTTTTTCAACACTAACACAAGTGCGAAAAGTGGGTTTTCAACACTAATACAAGTGCAAAAGTGGTTTTTCAACACTAACACAAGTGCGAAAAGTGGGTTTTCAACACTAATACAAGTGCAAAAGTGGTTTTTCAACACTAACACAAGTGCGAAAAGTGGTTTTTCCACACTAATACAAGTGCAAAAGTGGTTTTTCAACACTAACACAAGTGCGAAAAGTGGTTTTTCAACACTAACACAAGTGCGAAAAGTGGTTTTTCAACACTAACACAAGTGCGAAAAGTGGTTTTTCCACACTAATACAAGTGCAAAAGTGGTTTTTCAACACTAACACAAGTGCGAAAAGTGGTTTTTCAACACTAACACAAGTGCGAAAAGTGGTTTTTCAACACTAACACAAGTGCGAAAAGTGGTTTTTAAACACTATCACAAGTCCAAAAAGTGTTTTTTCCACACTAATACAAGTGCAAAAGTGGTTTCTTGCACCAACACAAGTGCGAAAAGTGGTTTTTCAACACTAATACAAGTGCGAAAAGTGGTTTTTCAACACTAACACAAGTGCGAAAAGTGTTTTTTCCACACTAATACAAGTGCAAAAGTGGTTTCCTGCACCAACACAAGTGTGAAAAGTGGTTTTTCAACACTAACACAAGTGCGAAAAGTGGTTTTTCAACACTAACACAGGTGCGAAGGTGGTTTCCTTCACTAACACAAGTGCGAAAAGTGGTTTTCAACACTAACACAAGTGCGAAAAGTGGTTTTTCAACACTAACACAAGTGCAAAAAGTGGTTTTTCAACACTAACACAAGTGCGAAAAGTGGTTTTTCAACTCCAACACAAGTGCGAAAAGTGGTTTTTCAACACTAACACAAGTGCGAAAAGTGGTTTTTCAACGCTATCACAAGTGTAAAAAGTGTTTTTTCCACACCAATACAAGTGCAAAAGTGGTTTTTCAACACTAACACAAGTGCGAAAAGTGGTTTTTCAACACTAACACAAGTGCGAAAAGTGGGTTTTCAACACTAATACAAGTGCAAAAGTGGTTTTTCAACACTAACACAAGTGCGAAAAGTGGTTTTTCCACACTAATACAAGTGCAAAAGTGGTTTCCTGCACCAACACAAGTGCGAAAAGTGGTTTTTCAACACTAACACAAGTGCGAAAAGTGGTTTTTCAACACTATCACAAGTGCAAAAAGTGTTTTTTCCATACTAATACAAGTGCAAAAGTGGTTTCCTGCACCAACACAAGTGCGAAAAGTGGTTTTTCAACACTAACACAAGTGCGAAAAGTGGTTTTTCCACACTAATACAGGTGCGAAAAGTGGTTTCCTTCACTAACACAAGTGCGAAAAGTGGTTTTTCAACACTATCACAAGTGCAAAAAGTGTTTTTCCCACACTAATACAAGCGCAAAAGTGGTTTCCTGCACCAACACAAGTGCAAAAAGTGGTTTTTCAACACTAACACAAGTGCGAAAAGTGGTTTTTCAACACTAACAAGTGCGAAAAGTGGTTTTTCAACACTAACACAAGTGCGAAAAGTGGTTTTTCCACACTAATACAAGTGCAAAAGTGGTTTTTCAACACTAACACAAGTGCGAAAAGTGGTTTTTCCACACTAATACAAGTGCGAAAAGTGGTTTTTCAACACTAACACAAGTGCGAAAAGTGGTTTTTCCACACTAATACAAGTGCAAAAGTGGTTTTTCAACACTAACACAAGTGCGAAAAGTGGTTTTTCAGCACTAACACAAGTGCAAAAGTGGTTTTTCAACACTAACACAAGTGCGAAAAGTGGGTTTTCAACACTAATACAAGTGCAAAAGTGGTTTTTCAACACTAACACAAGTGCGAAAAGTGGTTTTTCCACACTAATACAAGTGCAAAAGTGGTTTCCTGCACCAACACAAGTGCGAAAATTGGTTTTTCAACACTAACACAAGTGCGAAAAGTGGTTTTTCCACACTAATACAAGTGCAAAAGTGGTTTTTCAACACTAACACAAGTGCGAAAAGCGGGTTTTCAACACTAACACAAGTGCGAAAAGTGGTTTTTCAACACTATCACAAGTCCAAAAAGTGTTTTTTCCACACTAATACAAGTGCAAAAGTGGTTTCCTGCACCAACACAAGTGCGAAAAGTGGTTTTTCAACACTAATACAAGTGCGAAAAGTGGTTTTTCAACACTAACACAAGTGCGAAAAGTGTTTTTTCCACACTAATACAAGTGCAAAAGTGGTTTCCTGCACCAACACAAGTGTGAAAAGTGGTTTTTCAACACTAACACAAGTGCGAAAAGTGGTTTTTCAACACTAACACAGGTGCAAAAGTGGTTTCCTTCACTAATACAAGTGCGAAAAGTGGTTTTTCAACACTAACACAAGTGCGAAAAGTGGTTTTTCAACACTAACACAAGTGCAAAAAGTGGTTTTTCAACACTAACACAAGTGCGAAAAGTGGTTTTTCAACTCCAACACAAGTGCGAAAAGTGGTTTTTCAACACTAACACAAGTGCGAAAAGTGGTTTTTCAACGCTATCACAAGTGTAAAAAGTGTTTTTTCCACACCAATACAAGTGCAAAAGTGGTTTTTCAACACTAACATAAGTGCGAAAAGTGGTTTTTCAACACTAACACAAGTGCGAAAAGTGGGTTTTCAACACTAATACAAGTGCAAAAGTGGTTTTTCAACACTAGCACAAGTGCGAAAAGTGGTTTTTCCACACTAATACAAGTGCAAAAGTGGTTTCCTGCACCAACACAAGTGCGAAAAGTGGTTTTTCAACACTAACACAAGTGCGAAAAGTGGTTTTTCAACACTATCACAAGTGCAAAAAGTGTTTTTCCACACAAATACAAGTGCAAAAGTGGTTTCCTGCAGCAACACAAGTGCGAAAAGTGGTTTTTCAACACTAAGACAAGTGCGAAAAGTGGTTTTTCAACAATAACACAAGTGCAAAAAGTTTTTTTCCACACTAACACAAGTGCGAAAAGTGGTTTCCTGCACCAACACAAGTGCGAAAAGTGGATTTTCAACACTAACACAAGTGCGAAAAGGGGGTTTTCTACACTAACACAAGTGCGAAAAGTGGGTTTTCAACACTAACACAAGTGCGAAAAGTGGGTTTTCAACACTAACACAAGTGCGGAAAGTGGGTTTTCAACACTAACACAAGTGCGAAAAGTGGTTTTTCAATGCTATCACAAGTGTAAAAAGTGTTTTTTCCACACTAATACAAGTGCAAAAGTGGTTTTTCAACACTAACACAAGTGCGAAAAGTGGTTTTTCAACACTAACACAAGTGCGAAAAGTGGGTTTTCAACACTAATACAAGTGCAAAAGTGGTTTTTCAACACTAACACAAGTGCGAAAAGTGGTTTTTCCACATTAATACAAGTGCAAAAGTGGTTTCCTGCACCAACACAAGTGCGAAAAGTGGTTTTTCAACACTAACACGAGTGCGAAAAGTGGTTTTTCAACACTATCACAAGTGCAAAAAGTGTTTTTTCAATACTAATACAAGTGCAAAAGTGGTTTCCTGCACCAACACAAGTGCGAAAAGTGGTTTTTAAACACTAACACAAGTGCGAAAAGTGGTTTTTCAACACTAACACAAGTGCAAAAAGTGTTTTTTCCACACTAACACAAGTGCGAAAAGTGGTTTCCTGCACCAACACAAGTGCAAAAAGTGGATTTTCAACACTAACACAAGTGCGAAAAGGGGGTTTTCAAAACTAACACAAGTGCGAAAAGTGGGTTTTCAACACTAACACAAGTGCGAAAAGTGGTTTTTCAACACTATCACAAGTGCAAAAAGTGTTTTTCCCACACGAATACAAGTGCAAAAGTGGTTTCCTGCACCAACACAAGTGTGAAAAGTGTTTTTTCAACACTAACACAAGTGCGAAAAGTGTTTTTTCAACACTAACACAAGTGCGAAAAGTGGTTTTTCAACACTATCACAAGTGCAAAAAGTGTTTTTCCCACACTAATACAAGTGCAAAAGTGGTTTCCTGCACCAACACAAGTGTGAAAAGTGTTTTTTCCACACTAATACAAGCACAAAAGTGGTTTCCTGCACCAACACAAGTGTGAAAAGTGTTTTTTCCACACTAATACAAGCACAAAAGTGGTTTCCTGCACCAACACAAGTGCAAAAAGTGTTTTTTCAACACTAACACAAGTGCGAAAAGTGGTTTTTCAACACTAACACAAGTGCGAAAAGTGGTTTTTCAACGCTAACACAAGTGCGAAAAGTGGTTTTTCCACACTAATACAAGTGCAAAAGTGGTTTTTCAACACTAACACAAGTGCGAAAAGTGGTTTTCCACACTAATACAAGTGCGAAAAGTGGTTTTTCAACACTAACACAAGTGCGAAAAGTGGTTTTTCCACACTAATACAAGTGCAAAAGTGGTTTTTCAACACTAACACAAGTGCGAAAAGTGGTTTTTCAGCCCTAACACAAGTGCGAAAAGTGGTTTTTCAATGCTATCGCAAGTGTAAAAAGTGTTTTTTCCACACTAATACAAGTGCAAAAGTGGTTTTTCAACACTAACACAAGTGCGAAAAGTGGTTTTTCAACACTAACACAAGTGCGAAAAGTGGGTTTTCCATACTAATACAAGTGCAAAAGTGGTTTCCTCCACCAACACAAGTGCGAAAAGTGGTTTTTCAACAATAACACAAGTGCGAAAAGTGTTTTTTCCATACTAATACAAGTGCAAAAGTGGTTTCCTCCACCAACACAAGTGCGAAAAGTGGTTTTTCAACAATAACACAAGTGCGAAAAGTGGTTTTTCCACACTAATACAAGCGCAAAAGTGGTTTTTCAACACTAACACAAGTGCGAAAAGTGGTTTTTCAGCCCTAACACAAGTGCGAAAAGTGGTTTTTCAACACTATCACAAGTGTAAAAAGTGTTTTTTCCACACTAATACAAGTGCAAAAGTGGTTTTTCAACACTAACACAAGTGCGAAAAGTGGTTTTTCAACACTAACACAAGTGCGAAAAGTGGGTTTTCAACACTAATACAAGTGCAAAAGTGGTTTTTCAACACTAACACAAGTGCGAAAAGTGGTTTTTCCACACTAATACAAGTGCAAAAGTGGTTTCCTGCACCAACACAAGTGCGAAAAGTGGTTTTTCAACACTAACACAAGTGTGAAAAGTGGTTTTTCCACATTAATACAAGTGCAAAAGTGGTTTCCTGCACCAACACAAGTGCGAAAAGTGGTTTTTCAACACTAACACAAGTGCGAAAAGTGGTTTTTCCACACTAATACAAGTGCAAAAGTGGTTTTTCAACACTAACACAAGTGCGAAAAGTGGTTTTTCAGCACTAACACAAGTGCAAAAGTGGTTTTTCAACACTAACACAAGTGCGAAAAGTGGGTTTTCAACACTAATACAAGTGCAAAAGTGGTTTTTCAACACTAACACAAGTGCGAAAAGTGGTTTTCCACACTAATACAAGTGCAAAAGTGGTTTCCTGCACCAACACAAGTGCGAAAATTGGTTTTTCAACACTAACACAAGTGCGAAAAGTGGTTTTTCCACACTAATACAAGTGCAAAAGTGGTTTTTCAACACTAACACAAGTGCGAAAAGCGGTTTTTCAACACTAACACAAGTGCGAAAAGTGGTTTTTCAACACTATCACAAGTCCAAAAAGTGTTTTTTCCACACTAATACAAGTGCAAAAGTGGTTTCCTGCACCAACACAAGTGCGAAAAGTGGTTTTTCAACACTAATACAAGTGCGAAAAGTGGTTTTTCAACACTAACACAAGTGCGAAAAGTGTTTTTTCCACACTAATACAAGTGCAAAAGTGGTTTCCTGCACCAACACAAGTGCGAAAAGTGGTTTTTCAACACTAACAAGTGCGAAAAGTGGTTTTTCAACACTAACACAAGTGCGAAAAGTGGTTTTTCCACACTAATACAAGTGCAAAAGTGGTTTTTCAACACTAACACAAGTGCGAAAAGTGGTTTTTCCACACTAATACAAGTGCGAAAAGTGGTTTTTCAACACTAACACAAGTGCGAAAAGTGGTTTTTCCACACTAATACAAGTGCAAAAGTGGTTTTTCAACACTAACACAAGTGCGAAAAGTGGTTTTTCAGCACTAACACAAGTGCAAAAGTGGTTTTTCAACACTAACACAAGTGCGAAAAGTGGGTTTTCAACACTAATACAAGTGCAAAAGTGGTTTTTCAACACTAACACAAGTGCGAAAAGTGGTTTTTCCACACTAATACAAGTGCAAAAGTGGTTTCCTGCACCAACACAAGTGCGAAAATTGGTTTTTCAACACTAACACAAGTGCGAAAAGTGGTTTTTTCACACTAATACAAGTGCAAAAGTGGTTTTTCAACACTAACACAAGTGCGAAAAGCGGGTTTTCAACACTAACACAAGTGCGAAAAGTGGTTTTTCAACACTATCACAAGTCCAAAAAGTGTTTTTTCCACACTAATACAAGTGCAAAAGTGGTTTCCTGCACCAACACAAGTGCGAAAAGTGGTTTTTCAACACTAATACAAGTGCGAAAAGTGGTTTTTCAACACTAACACAAGTGCGAAAAGTGTTTTTTCCACACTAATACAAGTGCAAAAGTGGTTTCCTGCACCAACACAAGTGTGAAAAGTGGTTTTTCAACACTAACACAAGTGCGAAAAGTGGTTTTTCAACACTAACACAGGTGCAAAAGTGGTTTCCTTCACTAATACAAGTGCGAAAAGTGGTTTTTCAACACTAACACAAGTGCGAAAAGTGGTTTTTCAACACTAACACAAGTGCAAAAAGTGGTTTTTCAACACTAACACAAGTGCGAAAAGTGGTTTTTCAACTCCAACACAAGTGCGAAAAGTGGTTTTTCAACACTAACACAAGTGCGAAAAGTGGTTTTTCAACGCTATCACAAGTGTAAAAAGTGTTTTTTCCACACCAATACAAGTGCAAAAGTGGTTTTTCAACACTAACATAAGTGCGAAAAGTGGTTTTTCAACACTAACACAAGTGCGAAAAGTGGGTTTTCAACACTAATACAAGTGCAAAAGTGGTTTTTCAACACTAGCACAAGTGCGAAAAGTGGTTTTTCCACACTAATACAAGTGCAAAAGTGGTTTCCTGCACCAACACAAGTGCGAAAAGTGGTTTTTCAACACTAACACAAGTGCGAAAAGTGGTTTTTCAACACTATCACAAGTGCAAAAAGTGTTTTTCCACACAAATACAAGTGCAAAAGTGGTTTCCTGCAGCAACACAAGTGCGAAAAGTGGTTTTTCAACACTAAGACAAGTGCGAAAAGTGGTTTTTCAACAATAACACAAGTGCAAAAAGTTTTTTTCCACACTAACACAAGTGCGAAAAGTGGTTTCCTGCACCAACACAAGTGCGAAAAGTGGATTTTCAACACTAACACAAGTGCGAAAAGGGGGTTTTCTACACTAACACAAGTGCGAAAAGTGGGTTTTCAACACTAACACAAGTGCGAAAAGTGGGTTTTCAACACTAACACAAGTGCGGAAAGTGGGTTTTCAACACTAACACAAGTGCGAAAAGTGGTTTTTCAATGCTATCACAAGTGTAAAAAGTGTTTTTTCCACACTAATACAAGTGCAAAAGTGGTTTTTCAACACTAACACAAGTGCGAAAAGTGGTTTTTCAACACTAACACAAGTGCGAAAAGTGGGTTTTCAACACTAATACAAGTGCAAAAGTGGTTTTTCAACACTAACACAAGTGCGAAAAGTGGTTTTTCCACATTAATACAAGTGCAAAAGTGGTTTCCTGCACCAACACAAGTGCGAAAAGTGGTTTTTCAACACTAACACGAGTGCGAAAAGTGGTTTTTCAACACTATCACAAGTGCAAAAAGTGTTTTTTCAATACTAATACAAGTGCAAAAGTGGTTTCCTGCACCAACACAAGTGCGAAAAGTGGTTTTTAAACACTAACACAAGTGCGAAAAGTGGTTTTTCAACACTAACACAAGTGCAAAAAGTGTTTTTTCCACACTAACACAAGTGCGAAAAGTGGTTTCCTGCACCAACACAAGTGCAAAAAGTGGATTTTCAACACTAACACAAGTGCGAAAAGGGGGTTTTCAAAACTAACACAAGTGCGAAAAGTGGGTTTTCAACACTAACACAAGTGCGAAAAGTGGTTTTTCAACACTATCACAAGTGCAAAAAGTGTTTTTCCCACACTAATACAAGTGCAAAAGTGGTTTCCTGCACCAACACAAGTGTGAAAAGTGTTTTTTCAACACTAACACAAGTGCGAAAAGTGTTTTTTCAACACTAACACAAGTGCGAAAAGTGGTTTTTCAACACTATCACAAGTGCAAAAAGTGTTTTTCCCACACTAATACAAGTGCAAAAGTGGTTTCCTGCACCAACACAAGTGTGAAAAGTGTTTTTTCCACACTAATACAAGCACAAAAGTGGTTTCCTGCACCAACACAAGTGTGAAAAGTGTTTTTTCCACACTAATACAAGCACAAAAGTGGTTTCCTGCACCAACACAAGTGCAAAAAGTGTTTTTTCAACACTAACACAAGTGCGAAAAGTGGTTTTTCAACACTAACACAAGTGCGAAAAGTGGTTTTTCAACGCTAACACAAGTGCGAAAAGTGGTTTTTCCACACTAATACAAGTGCAAAAGTGGTTTTTCAACACTAACACAAGTGCGAAAAGTGGTTTTCCACACTAATACAAGTGCGAAAAGTGGTTTTTCAACACTAACACAAGTGCGAAAAGTGGTTTTTCCACACTAATACAAGTGCAAAAGTGGTTTTTCAACACTAACACAAGTGCGAAAAGTGGTTTTTCAGCCCTAACACAAGTGCGAAAAGTGGTTTTTCAATGCTATCGCAAGTGTAAAAAGTGTTTTTTCCACACTAATACAAGTGCAAAAGTGGTTTTTCAACACTAACACAAGTGCGAAAAGTGGTTTTTCAACACTAACACAAGTGCGAAAAGTGGGTTTTCCATACTAATACAAGTGCAAAAGTGGTTTCCTCCACCAACACAAGTGCGAAAAGTGGTTTTTCAACAATAACACAAGTGCGAAAAGTGTTTTTTCCATACTAATACAAGTGCAAAAGTGGTTTCCTCCACCAACACAAGTGCGAAAAGTGGTTTTTCAACAATAACACAAGTGCGAAAAGTGGTTTTTCCACACTAATACAAGCGCAAAAGTGGTTTTTCAACACTAACACAAGTGCGAAAAGTGGTTTTTCAGCCCTAACACAAGTGCGAAAAGTGGTTTTTCAACACTATCACAAGTGTAAAAAGTGTTTTTTCCACACTAATACAAGTGCAAAAGTGGTTTTTCAACACTAACACAAGTGCGAAAAGTGGTTTTTCAACACTAACACAAGTGCGAAAAGTGGGTTTTCAACACTAATACAAGTGCAAAAGTGGTTTTTCAACACTAACACAAGTGCGAAAAGTGGTTTTTCCACACTAATACAAGTGCAAAAGTGGTTTCCTGCACCAACACAAGTGCGAAAAGTGGTTTTTCAACACTAACACAAGTGTGAAAAGTGGTTTTTCCACATTAATACAAGTGCAAAAGTGGTTTCCTGCACCAACACAAGTGCGAAAAGTGGTTTTTCAACACTAACACAAGTGCGAAAAGTGGTTTTTCCACACTAATACAAGTGCAAAAGTGGTTTTTCAACACTAACACAAGTGCGAAAAGTGGTTTTTCAGCACTAACACAAGTGCAAAAGTGGTTTTTCAACACTAACACAAGTGCGAAAAGTGGGTTTTCAACACTAATACAAGTGCAAAAGTGGTTTTTCAACACTAACACAAGTGCGAAAAGTGGTTTTTCCACACTAATACAAGTGCAAAAGTGGTTTCCTGCACCAACACAAGTGCGAAAATTGGTTTTTCAACACTAACACAAGTGCGAAAAGTGGTTTTTCCACACTAATACAAGTGCAAAAGTGGTTTTTCAACACTAACACAAGTGCGAAAAGCGGTTTTTCAACACTAACACAAGTGCGAAAAGTGGTTTTTCAACACTATCACAAGTCCAAAAAGTGTTTTTTCCACACTAATACAAGTGCAAAAGTGGTTTCCTGCACCAACACAAGTGCGAAAAGTGGTTTTTCAACACTAATACAAGTGCGAAAAGTGGTTTTTCAACACTAACACAAGTGCGAAAAGTGTTTTTTCCACACTAATACAAGTGCAAAAGTGGTTTCCTGCACCAACACAAGTGTGAAAAGTGGTTTTTCAACACTAACACAAGTGCGAAAAGTGGTTTTTCAACACTAACACAGGTGTGAAAGTGGTTTCCTTCACTAATACAAGTGCGAAAAGTGGTTTTTCAACACTAACACAAGTGCGAAAAGTGGTTTTTCAACACTAACACAAGTGCAAAAAGTGGTTTTTCAACACTAACACAAGTGCGAAAAGTGGTTTTTCAACTCCAACACAAGTGCGAAAAGTGGTTTTTCAACACTAACACAAGTGCGAAAAGTGGTTTTTCAACGCTATCACAAGTGTAAAAAGTGTTTTTTCCACACCAATACAAGTGCAAAAGTGGTTTTTCAACACTAACATAAGTGCGAAAAGTGGTTTTTCAACACTAACACAAGTGCTAAAAGTGGGTTTTCAACACTAATACAAGTGCAAAAGTGTTTTTTCAACACTAGCACAAGTGCGAAAAGTGGTTTTTCCACACTAATACAAGTGCAAAAGTGGTTTCCTGCACCAACACAAGTGCGAAAAGTGGTTTTTCAACACTAACACAAGTGCGAAAAGTGGTTTTTCAACACTATCACAAGTGCAAAAAGTGTTTTTCCACACTAATACAAGTGCAAAAGTGGTTTCCTGCAGCAACACAAGTGCGAAAAGTGGTTTTTCAACACTAAGACAAGTGCGAAAAGTGGTTTTTCAACAATAACACAAGTGCAAAAAGTTTTTTTCCACACTAACACAAGTGCGAAAAGTGGTTTCCTGCACCAACACAAGTGCGAAAAGTGGATTTTCAACACTAACACAAGTGCGAAAAGGGGGTTTTCTACACTAACACAAGTGCGAAAAGTGGGTTTTCAACACTAACACAAGTGCGAAAAGTGGGTTTTCAACACTAACACAAGTGCGAAAAGTGGGTTTTCAACACTAACACAAGTGCGAAAAGTGGTTTTTCAATGCTATCACAAGTGTAAAAAGTGTTTTTTCCACACTAATACAAGTGCAAAAGTGGTTTTTCAACACTAACACAAGTGCGAAAAGTGGTTTTTCAACACTAACACAAGTGCGAAAAGTGGGTTTTCAACACTAATACAAGTGCAAAAGTGGTTTTTCAACACTAACACAAGTGCGAAAAGTGGTTTTTCCACATTAATACAAGTGCAAAAGTGGTTTCCTGCACCAACACAAGTGCGAAAAGTGGTTTTTCAACACTAACACGAGTGCGAAAAGTGGTTTTTCAACACTATCACAAGTGCAAAAAGTGTTTTTTCAATACTAATACAAGTGCAAAAGTGGTTTCCTGCACCAACACAAGTGCGAAAAGTGGTTTTTCAACACTAACACAAGTGCGAAAAGTGGTTTTTCAACACTAACACAAGTGCAAAAAGTGTTTTTTCCACACTAACACAAGTGCGAAAAGTGGTTTCCTGCACCAACACAAGTGCAAAAAGTGGATTTTCAACACTAACACAAGTGCGAAAAGGGGGTTTTCAAAACTAACACAAGTGCGAAAAGTGGGTTTTCAACACTAACACAAGTGCGAAAAGTGGTTTTTCAACACTATCACAAGTGCAAAAAGTGTTTTTCCCACACTAATACAAGTGCAAAAGTGGTTTCCTGCACCAACACAAGTGTGAAAAGTGTTTTTTCAACACTAACACAAGTGCGAAAAGTGTTTTTTCAACACTAACACAAGTGCGAAAAGTGGATTTTCAACACTATCACAAGTGCAAAAAGTGTTTTTCCCACACTAATACAAGTGCAAAAGTGGTTTCCTGCACCAACACAAGTGTGAAAAGTGTTTTTTCCACACTAATACAAGCACAAAAGTGGTTTCCTGCACCAACACAAGTGTGAAAAGTGTTTTTTCCACACTAATACAAGCACAAAAGTGGTTTCCTGCACCAACACAAGTGCAAAAAGTGTTTTTTCAACACTAACACAAGTGCGAAAAGTGGTTTTTCAACACTAACACAAGTGCGAAAAGTGGTTTTTCAACGCTAACACAAGTGCGAAAAGTGGTTTTTCCACACTAATACAAGTGCAAAAGTGGTTTTTCAACACTAACACAAGTGCGAAAAGTGGTTTTCCAAACTAATACAAGTGCGAAAAGTGGTTTTTCAACACTAACACAAGTGCGAAAAGTGGTTTTTCCACACTAATACAAGTGCAAAAGTGGTTTTTCAACACTAACACAAGTGCGAAAAGTGGTTTTTCAGCCCTAACACAAGTGCGAAAAGTGGTTTTTCAATGCTATCGCAAGTGTAAAAAGTGTTTTTTCCACACTAATACAAGTGCAAAAGTGGTTTTTCAACACTAACACAAGTGCGAAAAGTGGTTTTTCAACACTAACACAAGTGCGAAAAGTGGGTTTTCCATACTAATACAAGTGCAAAAGTGGTTTCCTCCACCAACACAAGTGCGAAAAGTGGTTTTTCAACGCTAACACAAGTGCGAAAAGTGGTTTTTCCACACTAATACAAGTGCAAAAGTGGTTTTTCAACACTAACACAAGTGCGAAAAGTGGTTTTCCACACTAATACAAGTGCGAAAAGTGGTTTTTCAACACTAACACAAGTGCGAAAAGTGGTTTTTCCACACTAATACAAGTGCAAAAGTGGTTTTTCAACACTAACACAAGTGCGAAAAGTGGTTTTTCAGCCCTAACACAAGTGCGAAAAGTGGTTTTTCAATGCTATCGCAAGTGTAAAAAGTGTTTTTTCCACACTAATACAAGTGCAAAAGTGGTTTTTCAACACTAACACAAGTGCGAAAAGTGGTTTTTCAACACTAACACAAGTGCGAAAAGTGGGTTTTCCATACTAATACAAGTGCAAAAGTGGTTTCCTCCACCAACACAAGTGCGAAAAGTGGTTTTTCAACAATAACACAAGTGCGAAAAGTGTTTTTTCCATACTAATACAAGTGCAAAAGTGGTTTCCTCCACCAACACAAGTGCGAAAAGTGGTTTTTCAACAATAACACAAGTGCGAAAAGTGGTTTTTCCACACTAATACAAGCGCAAAAGTGGTTTTTCAACACTAACACAAGTGCGAAAAGTGGTTTTTCAGCCCTAACACAAGTGCGAAAAGTGGTTTTTCAACACTATCACAAGTGTAAAAAGTGTTTTTTCCACACTAATACAAGTGCAAAAGTGGTTTTTCAACACTAACACAAGTGCGAAAAGTGGTTTTTCAACACTAACACAAGTGCGAAAAGTGGGTTTTCAACACTAATACAAGTGCAAAAGTGGTTTTTCAACACTAACACAAGTGCGAAAAGTGGTTTTTCCACACTAATACAAGTGCAAAAGTGGTTTCCTGCACCAACACAAGTGCGAAAAGTGGTTTTTCAACACTAACACAAGTGTGAAAAGTGGTTTTTCCACATTAATACAAGTGCAAAAGTGGTTTCCTGCACCAACACAAGTGCGAAAAGTGGTTTTTCAACACTAACACAAGTGCGAAAAGTGGTTTTTCCACACTAATACAAGTGCAAAAGTGGTTTTTCAACACTAACACAAGTGCGAAAAGTGGTTTTTCAGCACTAACACAAGTGCAAAAGTGGTTTTTCAACACTAACACAAGTGCGAAAAGTGGGTTTTCAACACTAATACAAGTGCAAAAGTGGTTTTTCAACACTAACACAAGTGCGAAAAGTGGTTTTTCCACACTAATACAAGTGCAAAAGTGGTTTCCTGCACCAACACAAGTGCGAAAATTGGTTTTTCAACACTAACACAAGTGCGAAAAGTGGTTTTTCCACACTAATACAAGTGCAAAAGTGGTTTTTCAACACTAACACAAGTGCGAAAAGCGGTTTTTCAACACTAACACAAGTGCGAAAAGTGGTTTTTCAACACTATCACAAGTCCAAAAAGTGTTTTTTCCACACTAATACAAGTGCAAAAGTGGTTTCCTGCACCAACACAAGTGCGAAAAGTGGTTTTTCAACACTAATACAAGTGCGAAAAGTGGTTTTTCAACACTAACACAAGTGCGAAAAGTGTTTTTTCCACACTAATACAAGTGCAAAAGTGGTTTCCTGCACCAACACAAGTGTGAAAAGTGGTTTTTCAACACTAACACAAGTGCGAAAAGTGGTTTTTCAACACTAACACAGGTGTGAAAGTGGTTTCCTTCACTAATACAAGTGCGAAAAGTGGTTTTTCAACACTAACACAAGTGCGAAAAGTGGTTTTTCAACACTAACACAAGTGCAAAAAGTGGTTTTTCAACACTAACACAAGTGCGAAAAGTGGTTTTTCAACTCCAACACAAGTGCGAAAAGTGGTTTTTCAACACTAACACAAGTGCGAAAAGTGGTTTTTCAACGCTATCACAAGTGTAAAAAGTGTTTTTTCCACACCAATACAAGTGCAAAAGTGGTTTTTCAACACTAACATAAGTGCGAAAAGTGGTTTTTCAACACTAACACAAGTGCTAAAAGTGGGTTTTCAACACTAATACAAGTGCAAAAGTGTTTTTTCAACACTAGCACAAGTGCGAAAAGTGGTTTTTCCACACTAATACAAGTGCAAAAGTGGTTTCCTGCACCAACACAAGTGCGAAAAGTGGTTTTTCAACACTAACACAAGTGCGAAAAGTGGTTTTTCAACACTATCACAAGTGCAAAAAGTGTTTTTCCACACTAATACAAGTGCAAAAGTGGTTTCCTGCAGCAACACAAGTGCGAAAAGTGGTTTTTCAACACTAAGACAAGTGCGAAAAGTGGTTTTTCAACAATAACACAAGTGCAAAAAGTTTTTTTCCACACTAACACAAGTGCGAAAAGTGGTTTCCTGCACCAACACAAGTGCGAAAAGTGGATTTTCAACACTAACACAAGTGCGAAAAGGGGGTTTTCTACACTAACACAAGTGCGAAAAGTGGGTTTTCAACACTAACACAAGTGCGAAAAGTGGGTTTTCAACACTAACACAAGTGCGAAAAGTGGGTTTTCAACACTAACACAAGTGCGAAAAGTGGTTTTTCAATGCTATCACAAGTGTAAAAAGTGTTTTTTCCACACTAATACAAGTGCAAAAGTGGTTTTTCAACACTAACACAAGTGCGAAAAGTGGTTTTTCAACACTAACACAAGTGCGAAAAGTGGGTTTTCAACACTAATACAAGTGCAAAAGTGGTTTTTCAACACTAACACAAGTGCGAAAAGTGGTTTTTCCACATTAATACAAGTGCAAAAGTGGTTTCCTGCACCAACACAAGTGCGAAAAGTGGTTTTTCAACACTAACACGAGTGCGAAAAGTGGTTTTTCAACACTATCACAAGTGCAAAAAGTGTTTTTTCAATACTAATACAAGTGCAAAAGTGGTTTCCTGCACCAACACAAGTGCGAAAAGTGGTTTTTCAACACTAACACAAGTGCGAAAAGTGGTTTTTCAACACTAACACAAGTGCAAAAAGTGTTTTTTCCACACTAACACAAGTGCGAAAAGTGGTTTCCTGCACCAACACAAGTGCAAAAAGTGGATTTTCAACACTAACACAAGTGCGAAAAGGGGGTTTTCAAAACTAACACAAGTGCGAAAAGTGGGTTTTCAACACTAACACAAGTGCGAAAAGTGGTTTTTCAACACTATCACAAGTGCAAAAAGTGTTTTTCCCACACTAATACAAGTGCAAAAGTGGTTTCCTGCACCAACACAAGTGTGAAAAGTGTTTTTTCAACACTAACACAAGTGCGAAAAGTGTTTTTTCAACACTAACACAAGTGCGAAAAGTGGATTTTCAACACTATCACAAGTGCAAAAAGTGTTTTTCCCACACTAATACAAGTGCAAAAGTGGTTTCCTGCACCAACACAAGTGTGAAAAGTGTTTTTTCCACACTAATACAAGCACAAAAGTGGTTTCCTGCACCAACACAAGTGTGAAAAGTGTTTTTTCCACACTAATACAAGCACAAAAGTGGTTTCCTGCACCAACACAAGTGCAAAAAGTGTTTTTTCAACACTAACACAAGTGCGAAAAGTGGTTTTTCAACACTAACACAAGTGCGAAAAGTGGTTTTTCAACGCTAACACAAGTGCGAAAAGTGGTTTTTCCACACTAATACAAGTGCAAAAGTGGTTTTTCAACACTAACACAAGTGCGAAAAGTGGTTTTCCAAACTAATACAAGTGCGAAAAGTGGTTTTTCAACACTAACACAAGTGCGAAAAGTGGTTTTTCCACACTAATACAAGTGCAAAAGTGGTTTTTCAACACTAACACAAGTGCGAAAAGTGGTTTTTCAGCCCTAACACAAGTGCGAAAAGTGGTTTTTCAATGCTATCGCAAGTGTAAAAAGTGTTTTTTCCACACTAATACAAGTGCAAAAGTGGTTTTTCAACACTAACACAAGTGCGAAAAGTGGTTTTTCAACACTAACACAAGTGCGAAAAGTGGGTTTTCCATACTAATACAAGTGCAAAAGTGGTTTCCTCCACCAACACAAGTGCGAAAAGTGGTTTTTCAACAATAACACAAGTGCGAAAAGTGTTTTTTCCATACTAATACAAGTGCAAAAGTGGTTTCCTCCACCAACACAAGTGCGAAAAGTGGTTTTTCAACAATAACACAAGTGCGAAAAGTGGTTTTTCCACACTAATACAAGCGCAAAAGTGGTTTTTCAACACTAACACAAGTGCGAAAAGTGGTTTTTCAGCCCTAACACAAGTGCGAAAAGTGGTTTTTCAACACTATCACAAGTGTAAAAAGTGTTTTTTCCACACGAATACAAGTGCAAAAGTGGTTTTTCAACACTAACACAAGTGCGAAAAGTGGTTTTTCAACACTAACACAAGTGCGAAAAGTGGGTTTTCAACACTAATACAAGTGCAAAAGTGGTTTTTCAACACTAACACAAGTGCGAAAAGTGGTTTTTCCACACTAATACAAGTGCAAAAGTGGTTTCCTGCACCAACACAAGTGTGAAAAGTGGTTTTTCAACACTAACACAAGTGTGAAAAGTGGTTTTTCCACATTAATACAAGTGCAAAAGTGGTTTCCTGCACCAACACAAGTGCGAAAAGTGGTTTTTCAACACTAACACGAGTGCGAAAAGTGGTTTTTCAACACTATCACAAGTGCAAAAAGTGTTTTTTCAATACTAATACAAGTGCAAAAGTGGTTTCCTGCACCAACACAAGTGCGAAAAGTGGTTTTTCACACTAATACAAGTGCGAAAAGTGGTTTTTCAACACTAACACAAGTGCGAAAAGTGTTTTTTCCATACTAATACAAGTGCAAAAGTGGTTTCCTCCACCAACACAAGTGCGAAAAGTGGTTTTTCAACAATAACACAAGTGCGAAAAGTGGTTTTTCCACACTAATACAAGCGCAAAAGTGGTTTTTCAACACTAACACAAGTGCGATAAGTGGTTTTTCAACACGAACACAAGTGCAAAAAGTGGTTTTTCAACACTATCACAAGTGCAAAAAGTGTTTTTTCCACACTAATACAGGTGCAAAAGTGGTTTCCTGCACCAACACAAGTGCGAAAAGTGGTTTTTCAACACTAACACAAGTGCAAAAAGTGTTTTTTCAACACTAACACAAGTGTGAAAAGTGTTTTTTCCACACTAATACAAGTGCAAAAGTGGTTTCCTGCACCAACACAAGTGCGAAAAGTGGTTTTTCAACACTAATACAAGTGCGAAAAGTGGTTTTTCAACACTAACACAAGTGCGAAAAGTGGTTTTTCCACACTAATACAAGTGCAAAAAGTGGTTTTTCAACACTAACACAAGTGCGAAAAGTGGTTTTTCCACACTAATACAAGTGCAAAAGTGGTTTCCTGCACCAACACAAGTGTGAAAAGTGGTTTTTCAACACTAACACAAGTGCGAAAAGTGGTTTTTCAACACTAACACAGGTGCGAAAAGTGGTTTCCTTCACTAACACAAGTGCGAAAAGTGGTTTTTCAACACTAACACAAGTGCGAAAAGTGGTTTTTCAACACTAACACAAGTGCGAAAAGTGGTTTTTCAACACTATCACAAGTGCAAAAAGTGTTTTTTCCACACTAATACAAGTGCAAAAGTGGTTTCCTGCACCAACACAAGTGCGAAAAGTGGTTTTTCAACACTAACACAAGTGCGAAAAGTGGTTTTTCAACACTAACACAAGTGCGAAAAGTGGTTTTTCAACACTAACACAAGTGCGAAAAGTGGTTTTTCAACACTAACACAAGTGCGAAAAGTGGTTTTTCAACACTATCACAAGTGCAAAAAGTGTTTTTTCCACACTAATACAAGTGCAAAAGTGGTTTCCTGCACCAACACAAGTGCGAAAAGTGGTTTTTCAACACTAACACAAGTGCGAAAAGTGGTTTTTCAACACTAACACAAGTGCGAAAAGTGGTTTTTCAACACTAATACAAGTGCGAAAAGTGGTTTTTCAACACTAACACAAGTGCGAAAAGTGTTTTTTCCACACTAATACAAGTGCAAAAGTGGTTTCCTGCACCAACACAAGTGTGAAAAGTGGTTTTTCAACACTAACACAAGTGCGAAAAGTGGTTTTTCAACACTAACACAGGTGCGAAAGTGGTTTCCTTCACTAATACAAGTGCGAAAAGTGGTTTTTCAACACTAACACAAGTGCGAAAAGTGGTTTTTCAACACTAACACAAGTGCAAAAAGTGGTTTTTCAACACTAACACAAGTGCGAAAAGTGGTTTTTCAACTCCAACACAAGTGCGAAAAGTGGTTTTTCAACACTAACACAAGTGCGAAAAGTGGTTTTTCAACGCTATCACAAGTGTAAAAAGTGTTTTTTCCACACCAATACAAGTGCAAAAGTGGTTTTTCAACACTAACATAAGTGCGAAAAGTGGTTTTTCAACACTAACACAAGTGCGAAAAGTGGGTTTTCAACACTAATACAAGTGCAAAAGTGGTTTTTCAACACTAGCACAAGTGCGAAAAGTGGTTTTTCCACACTAATACAAGTGCAAAAGTGGTTTCCTGCACCAACACAAGTGCGAAAAGTGGTTTTTCAACACTAACACAAGTGCGAAAAGTGGTTTTTCAACACTATCACAAGTGCAAAAAGTGTTTTTCCACACAAATACAAGTGCAAAAGTGGTTTCCTGCAGCAACACAAGTGCGAAAAGTGGTTTTTCAACACTAAGACAAGTGCGAAAAGTGGTTTTTCAACAATAACACAAGTGCAAAAAGTTTTTTTCCACACTAACACAAGTGCGAAAAGTGGTTTCCTGCACCAACACAAGTGCGAAAAGTGGATTTTCAACACTAACACAAGTGCGAAAAGGGGGTTTTCTACACTAACACAAGTGCGAAAAGTGGGTTTTCAACACTAACACAAGTGCGAAAAGTGGGTTTTCAACACTAACACAAGTGCGAAAAGTGGGTTTTCAACACTAACACAAGTGCGAAAAGTGGTTTTTCAATGCTATCACAAGTGTAAAAAGTGTTTTTTCCACACTAATACAAGTGCAAAAGTGGTTTTTCAACACTAACACAAGTGCGAAAAGTGGTTTTTCAACACTAACACAAGTGCGAAAAGTGGGTTTTCAACACTAATACAAGTGCAAAAGTGGTTTTTCAACACTAACACAAGTGCGAAAAGTGGTTTTTCCACATTAATACAAGTGCAAAAGTGGTTTCCTGCACCAACACAAGTGCGAAAAGTGGTTTTTCAACACTAACACGAGTGCGAAAAGTGGTTTTTCAACACTATCACAAGTGCAAAAAGTGTTTTTTCAATACTAATACAAGTGCAAAAGTGGTTTCCTGCACCAACACAAGTGCGAAAAGTGGTTTTTCAACACTAACACAAGTGCGAAAAGTGGTTTTTCAACACTAACACAAGTGCAAAAAGTGTTTTTTCCACACTAACACAAGTGCGAAAAGTGGTTTCCTGCACCAACACAAGTGCAAAAAGTGGATTTTCAACACTAACACAAGTGCGAAAAGGGGGTTTTCAAAACTAACACAAGTGCGAAAAGTGGGTTTTCAACACTAACACAAGTGCGAAAAGTGGTTTTTCAACACTATCACAAGTGCAAAAAGTGTTTTTCCCACACTAATACAAGTGCAAAAGTGGTTTCCTGCACCAACACAAGTGTGAAAAGTGTTTTTTCAACACTAACACAAGTGCGAAAAGTGTTTTTTCAACACTAACACAAGTGCGAAAAGTGGTTTTTCAACACTATCACAAGTGCAAAAAGTGTTTTTCCCACACTAATACAAGTGCAAAAGTGGTTTCCTGCACCAACACAAGTGTGAAAAGTGTTTTTTCCACACTAATACAAGCACAAAAGTGGTTTCCTGCACCAACACAAGTGTGAAAAGTGTTTTTTCCACACTAATACAAGCACAAAAGTGGTTTCCTGCACCAACACAAGTGCAAAAAGTGTTTTTTCAACACTAACACAAGTGCGAAAAGTGGTTTTTCAACACTAACACAAGTGCGAAAAGTGGTTTTTCAACGGTAACACAAGTGCGAAAAGTGGTTTTTCCACACTAATACAAGTGCAAAAGTGGTTTTTCAACACTAACACAAGTGCGAAAAGTGGTTTTCCACACTAATACAAGTGCGAAAAGTGGTTTTTCAACACTAACACAAGTGCGAAAAGTGGTTTTTCCACACTAATACAAGTGCAAAAGTGGTTTTTCAACACTAACACAAGTGCGAAAAGTGGTTTTTCAGCCCTAACACAAGTGCGAAAAGTGGTTTTTCAATGCTATCGCAAGTGTAAAAAGTGTTTTTTCCACACTAATACAAGTGCAAAAGTGGTTTTTCAACACTAACACAAGTGCGAAAAGTGGTTTTTCAACACTAACACAAGTGCGAAAAGTGGGTTTTCCATACTAATACAAGTGCAAAAGTGGTTTCCTCCACCAACACAAGTGCGAAAAGTGGTTTTTCAACAATAACACAAGTGCGAAAAGTGTTTTTTCCATACTAATACAAGTGCAAAAGTGGTTTCCTCCACCAACACAAGTGCGAAAAGTGGTTTTTCAACAATAACACAAGTGCGAAAAGTGGTTTTTCCACACTAATACAAGCGCAAAAGTGGTTTTTCAACACTAACACAAGTGCGAAAAGTGGTTTTTCAGCCCTAACACAAGTGCGAAAAGTGGTTTTTCAACACTATCACAAGTGTAAAAAGTGTTTTTTCCACACTAATACAAGTGCAAAAGTGGTTTTTCAACACTAACACAAGTGCGAAAAGTGGTTTTTCAACACTAACACAAGTGCGAAAAGTGGGTTTTCAACACTAATACAAGTGCAAAAGTGGTTTTTCAACACTAACACAAGTGCGAAAAGTGGTTTTTCCACACTAATACAAGTGCAAAAGTGGTTTCCTGCACCAACACAAGTGCGAAAAGTGGTTTTTCAACACTAACACAAGTGTGAAAAGTGGTTTTTCCACATTAATACAAGTGCAAAAGTGGTTTCCTGCACCAACACAAGTGCGAAAAGTGGTTTTTCAACACTAACACAAGTGCGAAAAGTGGTTTTTCCACACTAATACAAGTGCAAAAGTGGTTTTTCAACACTAACACAAGTGCGAAAAGTGGTTTTTCAGCACTAACACAAGTGCAAAAGTGGTTTTTCAACACTAACACAAGTGCGAAAAGTGGGTTTTCAACACTAATACAAGTGCAAAAGTGGTTTTTCAACACTAACACAAGTGCGAAAAGTGGTTTTTCCACACTAATACAAGTGCAAAAGTGGTTTCCTGCACCAACACAAGTGCGAAAATTGGTTTTTCAACACTAACACAAGTGCGAAAAGTGGTTTTTCCACACTAATACAAGTGCAAAAGTGGTTTTTCAACACTAACACAAGTGCGAAAAGCGGTTTTTCAACACTAACACAAGTGCGAAAAGTGGTTTTTCAACACTATCACAAGTCCAAAAAGTGTTTTTTCCACACTAATACAAGTGCAAAAGTGGTTTCCTGCACCAACACAAGTGCGAAAAGTGGTTTTTCAACACTAATACAAGTGCGAAAAGTGGTTTTTCAACACTAACACAAGTGCGAAAAGTGTTTTTTCCACACTAATACAAGTGCAAAAGTGGTTTCCTGCACCAACACAAGTGTGAAAAGTGGTTTTTCAACACTAACACAAGTGCGAAAAGTGGTTTTTCAACACTAACACAGGTGCGAAAGTGGTTTCCTTCACTAATACAAGTGCGAAAAGTGGTTTTTCAACACTAACACAAGTGCGAAAAGTGGTTTTTCAACACTAACACAAGTGCAAAAAGTGGTTTTTCAACACTAACACAAGTGCGAAAAGTGGTTTTTCAACTCCAACACAAGTGCGAAAAGTGGTTTTTCAACACTAACACAAGTGCGAAAAGTGGTTTTTCAACGCTATCACAAGTGTAAAAAGTGTTTTTTCCACACCAATACAAGTGCAAAAGTGGTTTTTCAACACTAACATAAGTGCGAAAAGTGGTTTTTCAACACCAACACAAGTGCTAAAAGTGGGTTTTCAACACTAATACAAGTGCAAAAGTGTTTTTTCAACACTAGCACAAGTGCGAAAAGTGGTTTTTCCACACTAATACAAGTGCAAAAGTGGTTTCCTGCACCAACACAAGTGCGAAAAGTGGTTTTTCAACACTAACACAAGTGCGAAAAGTGGTTTTTCAACACTATCACAAGTGCAAAAAGTGTTTTTCCACACTAATACAAGTGCAAAAGTGGTTTCCTGCAGCAACACAAGTGCGAAAAGTGGTTTTTCAACACTAAGACAAGTGCGAAAAGTGGTTTTTCAACAATAACACAAGTGCAAAAAGTTTTTTTCCACACTAACACAAGTGCGAAAAGTGGTTTCCTGCACCAACACAAGTGCGAAAAGTGGATTTTCAACACTAACACAAGTGCGAAAAGGGGGTTTTCTACACTAACACAAGTGCGAAAAGTGGGTTTTCAACACTAACACAAGTGCGAAAAGTGGGTTTTCAACACTAACACAAGTGCGAAAAGTGGGTTTTCAACACTAACACAAGTGCGAAAAGTGGTTTTTCAATGCTATCACAAGTGTAAAAAGTGTTTTTTCCACACTAATACAAGTGCAAAAGTGGTTTTTCAACACTAACACAAGTGCGAAAAGTGGTTTTTCAACACTAACACAAGTGCGAAAAGTGGGTTTTCAACACTAATACAAGTGCAAAAGTGGTTTTTCAACACTAACACAAGTGCGAAAAGTGGTTTTTCCACATTAATACAAGTGCAAAAGTGGTTTCCTGCACCAACACAAGTGCGAAAAGTGGTTTTTCAACACTAACACGAGTGCGAAAAGTGGTTTTTCAACACTATCACAAGTGCAAAAAGTGTTTTTTCAATACTAATACAAGTGCAAAAGTGGTTTCCTGCACCAACACAAGTGCGAAAAGTGGTTTTTCAACACTAACACAAGTGCGAAAAGTGGTTTTTCAACACTAACACAAGTGCAAAAAGTGTTTTTTCCACACTAACACAAGTGCGAAAAGTGGTTTCCTGCACCAACACAAGTGCAAAAAGTGGATTTTCAACACTAACACAAGTGCGAAAAGGGGGTTTTCAAAACTAACACAAGTGCGAAAAGTGGGTTTTCAACACTAACACAAGTGCGAAAAGTGGTTTTTCAACACTATCACAAGTGCAAAAAGTGTTTTTCCCACACTAATACAAGTGCAAAAGTGGTTTCCTGCACCAACACAAGTGTGAAAAGTGTTTTTTCAACACTAACACAAGTGCGAAAAGTGTTTTTTCAACACTAACACAAGTGCGAAAAGTGGATTTTCAACACTATCACAAGTGCAAAAAGTGTTTTTCCCACACTAATACAAGTGCAAAAGTGGTTTCCTGCACCAACACAAGTGTGAAAAGTGTTTTTTCCACACTAATACAAGCACAAAAGTGGTTTCCTGCACCAACACAAGTGTGAAAAGTGTTTTTTCCACACTAATACAAGCACAAAAGTGGTTTCCTGCACCAACACAAGTGCAAAAAGTGTTTTTTCAACACTAACACAAGTGCGAAAAGTGGTTTTTCAACACTAACACAAGTGCGAAAAGTGGTTTTTCAACGCTAACACAAGTGCGAAAAGTGGTTTTTCCACACTAATACAAGTGCAAAAGTGGTTTTTCAACACTAACACAAGTGCGAAAAGTGGTTTTCCACACTAATACAAGTGCGAAAAGTGGTTTTTCAACACTAACACAAGTGCGAAAAGTGGTTTTTCCACACTAATACAAGTGCAAAAGTGGTTTTTCAACACTAACACAAGTGCGAAAAGTGGTTTTTCAGCCCTAACACAAGTGCGAAAAGTGGTTTTTCAATGCTATCGCAAGTGTAAAAAGTGTTTTTTCCACACTAATACAAGTGCAAAAGTGGTTTTTCAACACTAACACAAGTGCGAAAAGTGGTTTTTCAACACTAACACAAGTGCGAAAAGTGGGTTTTCCATACTAATACAAGTGCAAAAGTGGTTTCCTCCACCAACACAAGTGCGAAAAGTGGTTTTTCAACAATAACACAAGTGCGAAAAGTGTTTTTTCCATACTAATACAAGTGCAAAAGTGGTTTCCTCCACCAACACAAGTGCGAAAAGTGGTTTTTCAACAATAACACAAGTGCGAAAAGTGGTTTTTCCACACTAATACAAGCGCAAAAGTGGTTTTTCAACACTAACACAAGTGCGAAAAGTGGTTTTTCAGCCCTAACACAAGTGCGAAAAGTGGTTTTTCAACACTATCACAAGTGTAAAAAGTGTTTTTTCCACACGAATACAAGTGCAAAAGTGGTTTTTCAACACTAACACAAGTGCGAAAAGTGGTTTTTCAACACTAACACAAGTGCGAAAGTGGGTTTTCAACACTAATACAAGTGCAAAAGTGGTTTTTCAACACTAACACAAGTGCGAAAAGTGGTTTTTCCACACTAATACAAGTGCAAAAGTGGTTTCCTGCACCAACACAAGTGTGAAAAGTGGTTTTTCAACACTAACACAAGTGTGAAAAGTGGTTTTTCCACATTAATACAAGTGCAAAAGTGGTTTCCTGCACCAACACAAGTGCGAAAAGTGGTTTTTCAACACTAACACGAGTGCGAAAAGTGGTTTTTCAACACTATCACAAGTGCAAAAAGTGTTTTTTCAATACTAATACAAGTGCAAAAGTGGTTTCCTGCACCAACACAAGTGCGAAAAGTGGTTTTTCACACTAATACAAGTGCGAAAAGTGGTTTTTCAACACTAACACAAGTGCGAAAAGTGTTTTTTCCATACTAATACAAGTGCAAAAGTGGTTTCCTCCACCAACACAAGTGCGAAAAGTGGTTTTTCAACAATAACACAAGTGCGAAAAGTGGTTTTTCCACACTAATACAAGCGCAAAAGTGGTTTTTCAACACTAACACAAGTGCGATAAGTGGTTTTTCAACACGAACACAAGTGCAAAAAGTGGTTTTTCAACACTATCACAAGTGCAAAAAGTGTTTTTTCCACACTAATACAGGTGCAAAAGTGGTTTCCTGCACCAACACAAGTGCGAAAAGTGGTTTTTCAACACTAACACAAGTGCAAAAAGTGTTTTTTCAACACTAACACAAGTGTGAAAAGTGTTTTTTCCACACTAATACAAGTGCAAAAGTGGTTTCCTGCACCAACACAAGTGCGAAAAGTGGTTTTTCAACACTAATACAAGTGCGAAAAGTGGTTTTTCAACACTAACACAAGTGCGAAAAGTGGTTTTTCCACACTAATACAAGTGCAAAAAGTGGTTTTTCAACACTAACACAAGTGCGAAAAGTGGTTTTTCCACACTAATACAAGTGCAAAAGTGGTTTCCTGCACCAACACAAGTGTGAAAAGTGGTTTTTCAACACTAACACAAGTGCGAAAAGTGGTTTTTCAACACTAACACAGGTGCGAAAAGTGGTTTCCTTCACTAACACAAGTGCGAAAAGTGGTTTTTCAACACTAACACAAGTGCGAAAAGTGGTTTTTCAACACTAACACAAGTGCGAAAAGTGGTTTTTCAACACTATCACAAGTGCAAAAAGTGTTTTTTCCACACTAATACAAGTGCAAAAGTGGTTTCCTGCACCAACACAAGTGCGAAAAGTGGTTTTTCAACACTAACACATGTGCGAAAAGTGGTTTTTCAACACTAACACAAGTGCGAAAAGTGGTTTTTCAACACTAACACAAGTGCGAAAAGTGGTTTTTCAACACTAACACAAGTGCGAAAAGTGTTTTTTCCACACTAATACAAGTGCAAAAGTGGTTTCCTGCACCAACACAAGTGCGAAAAGTGGTTTTTCAACACTAACACGAGTGCGAAAAGTGGTTTTTCAACACTATCACAAGTGCAAAAAGTGTTTTTTCAATACTAATACAAGTGCAAAAGTGGTTTCCTGCACCAACACAAGTGCGAAAAGTGGTTTTTCAACACTAACACAAGTGCGAAAAGTGGTTTTTCAACACTAACACAAGTGCAAAAAGTGTTTTTTCCACACTAACACAAGTGCGAAAAGTGGTTTCCTGCACCAACACAAGTGCAAAAAGTGGATTTTCAACACTAACACAAGTGCGAAAAGGGGTTTTTCAAAACTAACACAAGTGCGAAAAGTGGGTTTTCAACACTAACACAAGTGCGAAAAGTGGTTTTTCAACACTATCACAAGTGCAAAAAGTGTTTTTCCCACACTAATACAAGTGCAAAAGTGGTTTCCTGCACCAACACAAGTGTGAAAAGTGTTTTTTCAACACTAACACAAGTGCGAAAAGTGTTTTTTCAACACTAACACAAGTGCGAAAAGTGGATTTTCAACACTATCACAAGTGCAAAAAGTGTTTTTCCCACACTAATACAAGTGCAAAAGTGGTTTCCTGCACCAACACAAGTGTGAAAAGTGTTTTTTCCACACTAATACAAGCACAAAAGTGGTTTCCTGCACGAACACAAGTGTGAAAAGTGTTTTTTCCACACTAATACAAGCACAAAAGTGGTTTCCTGCACCAACACAAGTGCAAAAAGTGTTTTTTCAACACTAACACAAGTGCGAAAAGTGGTTTTTCAACACTAACACAAGTGCGAAAAGTGGTTTTTCAACGCTAACACAAGTGCGAAAAGTGGTTTTTCCACACTAATACAAGTGCAAAAGTGGTTTTTCAACACTAACACAAGTGCGAAAAGTGGTTTTCCACACTAATACAAGTGCGAAAAGTGGTTTTTCAACACTAACACAAGTGCGAAAAGTGGTTTTTCCACACTAATACAAGTGCAAAAGTGGTTTTTCAACACTAACACAAGTGCGAAAAGTGGTTTTTCAGCCCTAACACAAGTGCGAAAAGTGGTTTTTCAATGCTATCGCAAGTGTAAAAAGTGTTTTTTCCACACTAATACAAGTGCAAAAGTGGTTTTTCAACACTAACACAAGTGCGAAAAGTGGTTTTTCAACACTAACACAAGTGCGAAAAGTGGGTTTTCCATACTAATACAAGTGCAAAAGTGGTTTCCTCCACCAACACAAGTGCGAAAAGTGGTTTTTCAACAATAACACAAGTGCGAAAAGTGTTTTTTCCATACTAATACAAGTGCAAAAGTGGTTTCCTCCACCAACACAAGTGCGAAAAGTGGTTTTTCAACAATAACACAAGTGCGAAAAGTGGTTTTTCCACACTAATACAAGTGCAAAAGTGGTTTTTCAACACTAACACAAGTGCGAAAAGTGGTTTTTCAGCCCTAACACAAGTGCGAAAAGTGGTTTTTCAACACTATCACAAGTGTAAAAAGTGTTTTTTCCACACTAATACAAGTGCAAAAGTGGTTTTTCAACACTAACACAAGTGCGAAAAGTGGTTTTTCAACACTAACACAAGTGCGAAAAGTGGGTTTTCAACACTAATACAAGTGCAAAAGTGGTTTTTCAACACTAACACAAGTGCGAAAAGTGGTTTTTCCACACTAATACAAGTGCAAAAGTGGTTTCCTGCACGAACACAAGTGTGAAAAGTGGTTTTTCAACACTAACACAAGTGTGAAAAGTGGTTTTTCCACATTAATACAAGTGCAAAAGTGGTTTCCTGCACCAACACAAGTGCGAAAAGTGGTTTTTCAACACTAACACGAGTGCGAAAAGTGGTTTTTCAACACTATCACAAGTGCAAAAAGTGTTTTTTCAATACTAATACAAGTGCAAAAGTGGTTTCCTGCACCAACACAAGTGCGAAAAGTGGTTTTTCACACTAATACAAGTGCGAAAAGTGGTTTTTCAACACTAACACAAGTGCGAAAAGTGTTTTTTCCATACTAATACAAGTGCAAAAGTGGTTTCCTCCACCAACACAAGTGCGAAAAGTGGTTTTTCAACAATAACACAAGTGCGAAAAGTGGTTTTTCCACACTAATACAAGCGCAAAAGTGGTTTTTCAACACTAACACAAGTGCGATAAGTGGTTTTTCAACACGAACACAAGTGCAAAAAGTGGTTTTTCAACACTATCACAAGTGCAAAAAGTGTTTTTTCCACACTAATACAGGTGCAAAAGTGGTTTCCTGCACCAACACAAGTGCGAAAAGTGGTTTTTCAACACTAACACAAGTGCAAAAAGTGTTTTTTCAACACTAACACAAGTGTGAAAAGTGTTTTTTCCACACTAATACAAGTGCAAAAGTGGTTTCCTGCACCAACACAAGTGCGAAAAGTGGTTTTTCAACACTAATACAAGTGCGAAAAGTGGTTTTTCAACACTAACACAAGTGCGAAAAGTGGTTTTTCCACACTAATACAAGTGCAAAAAGTGGTTTTTCAACACTAACACAAGTGCGAAAAGTGGTTTTTCCACACTAATACAAGTGCAAAAGTGGTTTCCTGCACCAACACAAGTGTGAAAAGTGGTTTTTCAACACTAACACAAGTGCGAAAAGTGGTTTTTCAACACTAACACAGGTGCGAAAAGTGGTTTCCTTCACTAACACAAGTGCGAAAAGTGGTTTTTCAACACTAACACAAGTGCGAAAAGTGGTTTTTCAACACTAACACAAGTGCGAAAAGTGGTTTTTCAACACTATCACAAGTGCAAAAAGTGTTTTTTCCACACTAATACAAGTGCAAAAGTGGTTTCCTGCACCAACACAAGTGCGAAAAGTGGTTTTTCAACACTAACACAAGTGCGAAAAGTGGTTTTTCAACACTAACACAAGTGCGAAAAGTGGTTTTTCAACACTAACACAAGTGCGAAAAGTGGTTTTTCAACACTAACACAAGTGCGAAAAGTGGTTTTTCCACACTAATACAAGTGCAAAAGTGGTTTTTCAACACTAACACAAGTGCGAAAAGTGGTTTTTCAGCCCTAACACAAGTGCGAAAAGTGGATTTTCAACACTATCACAAGTGCAAAAAGTGTTTTTTCCACACTAATACAAGTGCAAAAGTGGTTTCCTCCACCAACACAAGTGTGAAAAGTGGTTTTTCAACACCAACACAAGTGCGAAAAGTGGTTTTTCAACACTAACACAAGTGCGAAAAGTGGTTTTTCAACGCTATCACAAGTGTAAAAAGTGTTTTTTCCACACTAATACAAGTGCAAAAGTGGTTTTTCAACACTAACACAAGTGCGAAAAGTGGTTTTTCAACACTAACACAAGTGCGAAAAGTGGGTTTTCAACACTAATACAAGTGCAAAAGTGGTTTTTCAACACTAACACAAGTGCGAAAAGTGGTTTTTCCACACTAATACAAGTGCAAAAGTGGTTTCCTGCACCAACACAAGTGCGAAAAGTGGTTTTTCAACACTAACACAAGTGCGAAAAGTGTTTTTTCAACACTAACACAAGTGTGAAAAGTGGTTTTTCAACACTATCACAAGTGCAAAAAGTGTTTTTTCCACACTAATACAAGTGCAAAAGTGGTTTCCTGCACCAACACAAGTGCGAAAAGTGGTTTTTCAACACTAACACAAGTGCGAAAAGTGGGTTTTCAACACTAACACAAGTGCGAAAAGTGGTTTTTCAACACTAACACAAGTGCGAAAAGTGGTTTTTCAACACTATCACAAGTGCAAAAAAGTGTTTTTCCCACACTAATACAAGCGCAAAAGTGGTTTCCTGCACCAACACAAGTGCAAAAAGTGGTTTTTCAACACTAACACAAGTGCGAAAAGTGGTTTTTCAACACTAACACAAGTGCGAAAAGTGGTTTTTCAACACTAACACAAGTGCGAAAAGTGGTTTTTCCACACTAATACAAGTGCAAAAGTGGTTTTTCAACACTAACACAAGTGCGAAAAGGGGGTTTTCAACACTAACACAAGTGCGAAAAGTGGGTTTTCAACACGAACACAAGTGCGAAAAGTGGTTTTTCAACACTAACACAAGTGCGAAAAGTGGTTTTTCAACACTATCACAAGTGCAAAAAGTGTTTTTCCCACACTAATACAAGTGCAAAAGTGGTTTTTCAACACTAACACAAGTGCGAAAAGTGGTTTTTCCACACTAATACAAGTGCGAAAAGTGGTTTTTCAACACTATCACAAGTGCAAAAAGTGTTTTTCCCACACTAATACAAGTGCGAAAAGTGGTTTTCCACACTAATACAAGTGCAAAAGTGGTTTTTCAACACTAACACAAGTGCGAAAAGTGGTTTTTCAGCACTAACACAAGTGCGAAAAGTGGTTTTTAAACACTATCACAAGTGCAAAAAGTGTTTTTTCCATACTAATACAAGTGCAAAAGTGGTTTCCTGCACCAACACAAGTGCGAAAAGTGGTTTTTCAACACTAACACAAGTGCGAAAAGTGGTTTTTCCAAACTAATACAGGTGCGAAAAGTGGTTTCCTTCACTAACACAAGTGCGAAAAGTGGTTTTTCAACACTAACACAAGTGCGAAAAGTGGTTTTTCAACACTAATACAAGTGGGAAAAGTGGTTTTTCAACACTAACACAAGTGCGAAAAGTGGTTTTTCAACACTAACACAAGTGCGAAAAGTGGTTTTTCCACACTAATACAAGTACAAAAGTGGTTTTTCAACACTAACACAAGTGCGAAAAGTGGTTTTTCAACACTAGCACAAGTGCGAAAAGTGGTTTTTCAACACTAACACAAGTGCGAAAAGTGTTTTTTCCACACTAATACAAGTGCAAAAGTGGTTTCCTGCACCAACACAAGTGCGAAAAGTGGTTTTTCAACACTAACACAAGTGCGAAAAGTGTTTTTTCAACACTAACACAAGTGCGAAAAGGGGTTTTTCAACACTAACACAAGTGCGAAAAGTGGTTTTTCAACACTAACACAAGTGCGAAAAGTGGTTTTTCAACACTATCACAAGTCCAAAAAGTGTTTTTTCCACACTAATACAAGTGCAAAAGTGGTTTTCCTGCACCAACACAAGTGCGAAAAGTGGTTTTTCAACACTAATACAAGTGCAAAAAGTGGTTTTTCAACACTAACACAAGTGCGAAAAGTGTTTTTTCCACACTAATACAAGTGCAAAAGTGGTTTCCTGCACCAACACAAGTGCGAAAAGTGGGTTTTCAACACTAATACAAGTGCAAAAGTGGTTTTTCAACACTAACACAAGTGCGAAAAGTGGTTTTTCCACACTAATACAAGTGCAAAAGTGGTTTCCTGCACCAACACAAGTGCGAAAAGTGGTTTTTCAACACTAACACAAGTGCGAAAAGTGTTTTTTCAACACTAACACAAGTGTGAAAAGTGGTTTTTCAACACTATCACAAGTGCAAAAAGTGTTTTTTCCACACTAATACAAGTGCAAAAGTGGTTTCCTGCACCAACACAAGTGCGAAAAGTGGTTTTTCAACACTAACACAAGTGCGAAAAGTGGGTTTTCAACACTAACACAAGTGCGAAAAGTGGTTTTTCAACACTAACACAAGTGCGAAAAGTGGTTTTTCAACACTATCACAAGTGCAAAAAGTGTTTTTCCCACACTAATACAAGCGCAAAAGTGGTTTCCTGCACCAACACAAGTGCAAAAAGTGGTTTTTCAACACTAACACAAGTGCGAAAAGTGGTTTTTCAACACTAACACAAGTGCGAAAAGTGGTTTATCAACACTAACACAAGTGCGAAAAGTGGTTTTTCCACACTAATACAAGTGCAAAAGTGGTTTTTCAACACTAACACAAGTGCGAAAAGGGGGTTTTCAACACTAACACAAGTGCGAAAAGTGGGTTTTCAACACGAACACAAGTGCGAAAAGTGGTTTTTCAACACTAACACAAGTGCGAAAAGTGGTTTTTCAACACTATCACAAGTGCAAAAAGTGTTTTTCCCACACTAATACAAGTGCAAAAGTGGTTTTTCAACACTAACACAAGTGCGAAAAGTGGTTTTTCCACACTAATACAAGTGCGAAAAGTGGTTTTTCAACACTATCACAAGTGCAAAAAGTGTTTTTCCCACACTAATACAAGTGCGAAAAGTGGTTTTCCACACTAATACAAGTGCAAAAGTGGTTTTTCAACACTAACACAAGTGCGAAAAGTGGTTTTTCAGCACTAACACAAGTGCGAAAAGTGGTTTTTCAACACTATCACAAGTGCAAAAAGTGTTTTTTCCATACTAACACAAGTGCAAAAGTTGTTTCCTGCACCAACACAAGTGCGAAAAGTGGTTTTTCAACACTAACACAAGTGCGAAAAGTGGTTTTTCCAAACTAATACAGGTGCGAAAAGTGGTTTCCTTCACTAACACAAGTGCGAAAAGTGGTTTTTCAACACTAACACAAGTGCGAAAAGTGGTTTTTCAACACTAATACAAGTGGGAAAAGTGGTTTTTCAACACTAACACAAGTGCGAAAAGTGGTTTTTCAACACTAACACAAGTGCGAAAAGTGGTTTTTCCACACTAATACAAGTACAAAAGTGGTTTTTCAACACTAACACAAGTGCGAAAAGTGGTTTTTCAACACTAGCACAAGTGCGAAAAGTGGTTTTTCAACACTAACACAAGTGCGAAAAGTGTTTTTTCCACACTAATCCAAGTGCAAAAGTGGTTTCCTGCACCAACACAAGTGCGAAAAGTGGTTTTTCAACACTAACACAAGTGCGAAAAGTGTTTTTTCAACACTAACACAAGTGCGAAAAGGGGTTTTTCAACACTAACACAAGTGCGAAAAGTGGTTTTTCAACACTAACACAAGTGCGAAAAGTGGTTTTTCAACACTATCACAAGTCCAAAAAGTGTTTTTTCCACACTAATACAAGTGCAAAAGTGGTTTTCCTGCACCAACACAAGTGCGAAAAGTGGTTTTTCAACACTAATACAAGTGCAAAAAGTGGTTTTTCAACACTAACACAAGTGCGAAAAGTGTTTTTTCCACACTAATACAAGTGCAAAAGTGGTTTCCTGCACCAACACAAGTGCGAAAAGTGGTTTTTCAACACTAACACAGGTGCGAAAAGTGGTTTCCTTCACTAACACAAGTGCGAAAAGTGGTTTTTCAACACTAACACAAGTGCGAAAGTTGTTTTTCAACACTAACACAAGTGCGAAAAGTGGTTTTTCAACACTAACACAAGTGCGAAAAGTGGTTTTTCAACACTAACACAAGTGCGAAAAGTGGTTTTTCAACACTAACACAAGTGCGAAAAGTGGTTTTTCCACACTAATACAAGTGCAAAAGTGGTTTTTCAACACTAACACAAGTGCGAAAAGGGGGTTTTCAACACTAACACAAGTGCGAAAAGTGGGTTTTCAACACGAACACAAGTGCGAAAGTGGTTTTTCAACACTAACACAAGTGCGAAAAGTGGTTTTTCAACACTATCACAAGTGCAAAAAGTGTTTTTCCCACACTAATACAAGTGCAAAAGTGGTTTTTCAACACTAACACAAGTGCGAAAAGTGGTTTTTCCACACTAATACAAGTGCGAAAAGTGGTTTTTCAACACTATCACAAGTGCAAAAAGTGTTTTTCCCACACTAATACAAGTGCGAAAAGTGGTTTTCCACACTAATACAAGTGCAAAAGTGGTTTTTCAACACTAACACAAGTGCGAAAAGTGGTTTTTCAGCACTAACACAAGTGCGAAAAGTGGTTTTTCAACACTATCACAAGTGCAAAAAGTGTTTTTTCCATACTAACACAAGTGCAAAAGTTGTTTCCTGCACCAACACAAGTGCGAAAAGTGGTTTTTCAACACTAACACAAGTGCGAAAAGTGGTTTTTCCAAACTAATACAGGTGCGAAAAGTGGTTTCCTTCACTAACACAAGTGCGAAAAGTGGTTTTTCAACACTAACACAAGTGCGAAAAGTGGTTTTTCAACACTAATACAAGTGGGAAAAGTGGTTTTTCAACACTAACACAAGTGCGAAAAGTGGTTTTTCAACACTAACACAAGTGCGAAAAGTGGTTTTTCCACACTAATACAAGTACAAAAGTGGTTTTTCAACACTAACACAAGTGCGAAAAGTGGTTTTTCAACACTAGCACAAGTGCGAAAAGTGGTTTTTCAACACTAACACAAGTGCGAAAAGTGTTTTTTCCACACTAATACAAGTGCAAAAGTGGTTTCCTGCACCAACACAAGTGCGAAAAGTGGTTTTTCAACACTAACACAAGTGCGAAAAGTGTTTTTTCAACACTAACACAAGTGCGAAAAGGGGTTTTTCAACACTAACACAAGTGCGAAAAGTGGTTTTTCAACACTAACACAAGTGCGAAAAGTGGTTTTTCAACACTATCACAAGTCCAAAAAGTGTTTTTTCCACACTAATACAAGTGCAAAAGTGGTTTTCCTGCACCAACACAAGTGCGAAAAGTGGTTTTTCAACACTAATACAAGTGCAAAAAGTGGTTTTTCAACACTAACACAAGTGCGAAAAGTGTTTTTTCCACACTAATACAAGTGCAAAAGTGGTTTCCTGCACCAACACAAGTGCGAAAAGTGGTTTTTCAACACTAACACAGGTGCGAAAAGTGGTTTCCTTCACTAACACAAGTGCGAAAAGTGGTTTTTCAACACTAACACAAGTGCGAAAGTTGTTTTTCAACACTAACACAAGTGCGAAAAGTGGTTTTTCAACACTAACACAAGTGCGAAAAGTGGTTTTTCAACACTAACACAAGTGCGAAAAGTGGTTTTTCAACACTAACACAAGTGCGAAAGTGGTTTTTCAACACTATCACAAGTGCAAAAAGTGTTTTTTCCACACTAATACAAGTGCAAAAGTGGTTTCCTGCACCAACACAAGTGCGAAAAGTGGTTTTTCAACACTAACACAAGTGCGAAAAGTGGTTTTTCAACGCTATCACAAGTGTAAAAAGTGTTTTTTCCACACTAATACAAGTGCAAAAGTGGTTTTTCAACACTAACACAAGTGCAAAAAGTGGTTTTTCAACACTAACACAAGTGCAAAAAGTGTTTTTTCCACACTAACACAAGTGCGAAAAGTGGTTTCCTGCACCAACACAAGTGCGAAAAGTGGATTTTCAACACTAACACAAGTGCGAAAAGGGGGTTTTCAACACTAACACAAGTGCAAAAAGTGGGTTTTCAACACTAACACAAGTGCAAAAAGTGGTTTTTCAACACTAACACAAGTGCGAAAAGTGGTTTTTCAACACTATCACAAGTGCAAAAAGTGTTTTTCCCACACTAATACAAGTGCAAAAGTGGTTTCCTGCACCAACACAAGTGCGAAAAGTGTTTTTTCAACACTAACACAAGTGTGAAAAGTGTTTTTTCCAGACTAATACAAGCGCAAAGGTGGTTTCCTGCACCAACACAAGTGCAAAAAGTGTTTTTTCAACACTAACACAAGTGCGAAAAGTGGTTTTTCAACACTAACACAAGTGCGAAAAGTGGTTTTTCAACACTATCACAAGTGCAAAAAGTGTTTTTCCCACACTAATACAAGTGCGAAAAGTGGTTTTCCACACTAATACAAGTGCAAAAGTGGTTTTTCAACACTAACACAAGTGCGAAAAGTGGTTTTTCAGCACTAACACAAGTGCGAAAAGTGGTTTTTCAACACTATCACAAGTGCAAAAAGTGTTTTTTCCATACTAATACAAGTGCAAAAGTGGTTTCCTGCACCAACACAAGTGCGAAAAGTGGTTTTTCAACACTAACACAAGTGCGAAAAGTGGTTTTTCCAAACTAATACAGGTGCAAAAAGTGGTTTCCTTCACTAACACAAGTGCGAAAAGTGGTTTTTCAACACTAACACAAGTGCGAAAAGTGGTTTTTCAACACTAATACAAGTGGGAAAAGTGGTTTTTCAACACTAACACAAGTGCGAAAAGTGGTTTTTCAACACTAACACAAGTGCGAAAAGTGGTTTTTCCACACTAATACAAGTACAAAAGTGGTTTTTCAACACTAACACAAGTGCGAAAAGTGGTTTTTCAACACTAGCACAAGTGCGAAAAGTGGTTTTTCAACACTAACACAAGTGCGAAAAGTGTTTTTTCCACACTAATACAAGTGCAAAAGTGGTTTCCTGCACCAACACAAGTGCGAAAAGTGGTTTTTCAACACTAACACAAGTGCGAAAAGTGTTTTTTCAACACTAACACAAGTGCGAAAAGTGGTTTTTCAACACTAACACAAGTGCGAAAAGTGGTTTTTCAACACTAACACAAGTGCGAAAAGTGGTTTTTCAACACTAACACAAGTGCGAAAAGTGGTTTTTCAACACTATCACAAGTGCGAAAAGTGGTTTTTCAACGCTATCACAAGTGTAAAAAGTGTTTTTTCCACACCAATACAAGTGCAAAAGTGGTTTTTCAACACTAACATAAGTGCGAAAAGTGGTTTTTCCAAACTAATACAGGTGCGAAAAGTGGTTTCCTTCACTAACACAAGTGCGAAAAGTGGTTTTTCAACACTAACACAAGTGCGAAAAGTGGTTTTTCAACACTAACACAAGTGCGAAAAGTGGTTTTTCCAAACTAATACAGGTGCGAAAAGTGGTTTCCTTCACTAACACAAGTGCGAAAAGTGGTTTTTCAACACTAACACAAGTGCGAAAAGTGGTTTTTCAACACTAATACAAGTGGGAAAAGTGGTTTTTCAACACTAACACAAGTGCGAAAAGTGGTTTTTCAACACTAACACAAGTGCGAAAAGTGGTTTTTCCACACTAATACAAGTACAAAAGTGGTTTTTCAACACTAACACAAGTGCGAAAGTGGTTTTTCAACACTAGCACAAGTGCGAAAAGTGGTTTTCAACACTAACACAAGTGCGAAAAGTGTTTTTTCCACACTAATACAAGTGCAAAAGTGGTTTCCTGCACCAACACAAGTGCGAAAAGTGGTTTTTCAACACTAACACAAGTGCGAAAAGTGTTTTTTCAACACTAACACAAGTGCGAAAAGGGGTTTTTCAACACTAACACAAGTGCGAAAAGTGGTTTTTCAACACTAACACAAGTGCGAAAAGTGGTTTTTCAACACTATCACAAGTCCAAAAAGTATTTTTTCCACACTAATACAAGTGCAAAAGTGGTTTTCCTGCACCAACACAAGTGCGAAAAGTGGTTTTTCAACACTAATACAAGTGCAAAAAGTGGTTTTTCAACACTAACACAAGTGCGAAAAGTGTTTTTTCCACACTAATACAAGTGCAAAAGTGGTTTCCTGCACCAACACAAGTGCGAAAAGTGGTTTTTCAACACTAACACAGGTGCGAAAAGTGGTTTCCTTCACTAACACAAGTGCGAAAAGTGGTTTTTCAACACTAACACAAGTGCGAAAGTTGTTTTTCAACACTAACACAAGTGCGAAAAGTGGTTTCCTGCACCAACACAAGTGCGAAAAGTGGTTTTTCAACACTAACACAAGTGCGAAAAGTGGTTTTTCAACGCTATCACAAGTGTAAAAAGTGTTTTTTCCACACTAATACAAGTGCAAAAGTGGTTTTTCAACACTAACACAAGTGCAAAAAGTGGTTTTTCAACACTAACACAAGTGCAAAAAGTGTTTTTTCCACACTAACACAAGTGCGAAAAGTGGTTTCCTGCACCAACACAAGTGCGAAAAGTGGATTTTCAACACTAACACAAGTGCGAAAAGGGGGTTTTCAACACTAACACAAGTGCAAAAAGTGGGTTTTCAACACTAACACAAGTGCAAAAAGTGGTTTTTCAACACTAACACAAGTGCGAAAAGTGGTTTTTCAACACTATCACAAGTGCAAAAAGTGTTTTTCCCACACTAATACAAGTGCAAAAGTGGTTTCCTGCACCAACACAAGTGCGAAAAGTGTTTTTTCAACACTAACACAAGTGTGAAAAGTGTTTTTTCCAGACTAATACAAGCGCAAAGGTGGTTTCCTGCACCAACACAAGTGCAAAAAGTGTTTTTTCAACACTAACACAAGTGCGAAAAGTGGTTTTTCAACACTAACACAAGTGCGAAAAAGTGGTTTTTCAACACTATCACAAGTGCAAAAAGTGTTTTTCCCACACTAATACAAGTGCGAAAAGTGGTTTTCCACACTAATACAAGTGCAAAAGTGGTTTTTCAACACTAACACAAGTGCGAAAAGTGGTTTTTCAGCACTAACACAAGTGCGAAAAGTGGTTTTTCAACACTATCACAAGTGCAAAAAGTGTTTTTTCCATACTAATACAAGTGCAAAAGTGGTTTCCTGCACCAACACAAGTGCGAAAAGTGGTTTTTCAACACTAACACAAGTGCGAAAAGTGGTTTTTCCAAACTAATACAGGTGCGAAAAGTGGTTTCCTTCACTAACACAAGTGCGAAAAGTGGTTTTTCAACACTAACACAAGTGCGAAAAGTGGTTTTTCAACACTAATACAAGTGGGAAAAGTGGTTTTTCAACACTAACACAAGTGCGAAAAGTGGTTTTTCAACACTAACACAAGTGCGAAAAGTGGTTTTTCCACACTAATACAAGTACAAAAGTGGTTTTTCAACACTAACACAAGTGCGAAAAGTGGTTTTTCAACACCAGCACAAGTGCGAAAAGTGGTTTTTCAACACTAACACAAGTGCGAAAAGTGTTTTTTCCACACTAATACAAGTGCAAAAGTGGTTTCCTGCACCAACACAAGTGCGAAAAGTGGTTTTTCAACACTAACACAAGTGCGAAAAGTGTTTTTTCAACACTAACACAAGTGCGAAAAGTGGTTTTTCAACACTAACACAAGTGCGAAAAGTGGTTTTTCAACACTAACACAAGTGCGAAAAGTGGTTTTTCAACACTATCACAAGTGCGAAAAGTGGTTTTTCAACGCTATCACAAGTGTAAAAAGTGTTTTTTCCACACCAATACAAGTGCAAAAGTGGTTTTTCAACACTAACATAAGTGCGAAAAGTGGTTTTTCAACACTAACACAAGTGCGAAAAGTGGGTTTTCAACACTAATACAAGTGCAAAAGTGGTTTTTCAATACTAGCACAAGTGCGAAAAGTGGTTTTTCCACACTAATACAAGTGCAAAAGTGGTTTCCTGCACCAACACAAGTGCGAAAAGTGGTTTTTCAACACTAACACAAGTGCGAAAAGTGGTTTTTCAACACTATCACAAGTGCAAAAAGTGTTTTTTCCACACTAATACAAGTGCAAAAGTGGTTTCCTGCACCAACACAAGTGTGAAAAGTGTTTTTTCCACACTAATACAAGCACAAAAGTGGTTTCCTGCACCAACACAAGTGTGAAAAGTGTTTTTTCCACACTAATACAAGCACAAAAGTGGTTTCCTGCACCAACACAAGTGCAAAAAGTGTTTTTTCAACACTAACACAAGTGCGAAAAGTGGTTTTTCAACACTAACACAAGTGCGAAAAGTGGTTTTTCAACGCTAACACAAGTGCGAAAAGTGGTTTTTCCACACTAATACAAGTGCAAAAGTGGTTTTTCAACACTAACACAAGTGCGAAAAGTGGTTTTCCACACTAATACAAGTGCGAAAAGTGGTTTTTCAACACTAACACAAGTGCGAAAAGTGGTTTTTCCACACTAATACAAGTGCAAAAGTGGTTTTTCAACACTAACACAAGTGCGAAAAGTGGTTTTTCAGCCCTAACACAAGTGCGAAAAGTGGTTTTTCAATGCTATCGCAAGTGTAAAAAGTGTTTTTTCCACACTAATACAAGTGCAAAAGTGGTTTTTCAACACTAACACAAGTGCGAAAAGTGGTTTTTCAACACTAACACAAGTGCGAAAAGTGGGTTTTCCATACTAATACAAGTGCAAAAGTGGTTTCCTCCACCAACACAAGTGCGAAAAGTGGTTTTTCAACAATAACACAAGTGCGAAAAGTGTTTTTTCCATACTAATACAAGTGCAAAAGTGGTTTCCTCCACCAACACAAGTGCGAAAAGTGGTTTTTCAACAATAACACAAGTGCGAAAAGTGGTTTTTCCACACTAATACAAGCGCAAAAGTGGTTTTTCAACACTAACACAAGTGCGAAAAGTGGTTTTTCAGCCCTAACACAAGTGCGAAAAGTGGTTTTTCAACACTATCACAAGTGTAAAAAGTGTTTTTTCCACACTAATACAAGTGCAAAAGTGGTTTTTCAACACTAACACAAGTGCGAAAAGTGGTTTTTCAACACTAACACAAGTGCGAAAAGTGGGTTTTCAACACTAATACAAGTGCAAAAGTGGTTTTTCAACACTAACACAAGTGCGAAAAGTGGTTTTTCCACACTAATACAAGTGCAAAAGTGGTTTCCTGCACCAACACAAGTGCGAAAAGTGGTTTTTCAACACTAACACAAGTGTGAAAAGTGGTTTTTCCACATTAATACAAGTGCAAAAGTGGTTTCCTGCACCAACACAAGTGCGAAAAGTGGTTTTTCAACACTAACACGAGTGCGAAAAGTGGTTTTTCAACACTATCACAAGTGCAAAAAGTGTTTTTTCAATACTAATACAAGTGCAAAAGTGGTTTCCTGCACCAACACAAGTGCGAAAAGTGGTTTTTCAACACTAATACAAGTGCGAAAAGTGGTTTTTCAACACTAACACAAGTGCGAAAAGTGTTTTTTCCATACTAATACAAGTGCAAAAGTGGTTTCCTCCACCAACACAAGTGCGAAAAGTGGTTTTTCAACAATAACACAAGTGCGAAAAGTGGTTTTTCCACACTAATACAAGCGCAAAAGTGGTTTTTCAACACTAACACAAGTGCGATAAGTGTTTTTCAACACGAACACAAGTGCGAAAAGTGGTTTTTCAACACTATCACAAGTGCAAAAAGTGTTTTTTCCACACTAATACAGGTGCAAAAGTGGTTTCCTGCACCAACACAAGTGCGAAAAGTGGTTTTTCAACACTAACACAAGTGCAAAAAGTGTTTTTTCAACACTAACACAAGTGTGAAAAGTGTTTTTTCCACACTAATACAAGTGCAAAAGTGGTTTCCTGCACCAACACAAGTGCGAAAAGTGGTTTTTCAACACTAATACAAGTGCGAAAAGTGGTTTTTCAACACTAACACAAGTGCGAAAAGTGGTTTTTCCACACTAATACAAGTGCAAAAAGTGGTTTTTCAACACTAACACAAGTGCGAAAAGTGGTTTTTCCACACTAATACAAGTGCAAAAGTGGTTTCCTGCACCAACACAAGTGTGAAAAGTGGTTTTTCAACACTAACACAAGTGCGAAAAGTGGTTTTTCAACACTAACACAGGTGCGAAAAGTGGTTTCCTTCACTAACACAAGTGCGAAAAGTGGTTTTTCAACACTAACACAAGTGCGAAAAGTGGTTTTTCAACACTAACACAAGTGCGAAAAGTGGTTTTTCAACACTATCACAAGTGCAAAAAGTGTTTTTTCCACACTAATACAAGTGCAAAAGTGGTTTCCTGCACCAACACAAGTGCGAAAAGTGGTTTTTCAACACTAACACAAGTGCGAAAAGTGGTTTTTCAACACTAACACAAGTGCGAAAAGTGGTTTTTCAACACTAACACAAGTGCGAAAAGTGGTTTTTCAACACTAACACAAGTGCGAAAAGTGGTTTTTCCACACTAATACAAGTGCAAAAGTGGTTTTTCAACACTAACACAAGTGCGAAAAGTGGTTTTTCAGCCCTAACACAAGTGCGAAAAGTGGATTTTCAACACTATCACAAGTGCAAAAAGTGTTTTTTCCACACTAATACAAGTGCAAAAGTGGTTTCCTCCACCAACACAAGTGTGAAAAGTGGTTTTTCAACACCAACACAAGTGCGAAAAGTGGTTTTTCAACACTAACACAAGTGCGAAAAGTGGTTTTTCAACGCTATCACAAGTGTAAAAAGTGTTTTTTCCACACTAATACAAGTGCAAAAGTGGTTTTTCAACACTAACACAAGTGCGAAAAGTGGTTTTTCAACACTAACACAAGTGCGAAAAGTGGGTTTTCAACACTAATACAAGTGCAAAAGTGGTTTTTCAACACTAACACAAGTGCGAAAAGTGGTTTTTCCACACTAATACAAGTGCAAAAGTGGTTTCCTGCACCAACACAAGTGCGAAAAGTGGTTTTTCAACACTAACACAAGTGCGAAAAGTGTTTTTTCAACACTAACACAAGTGTGAAAAGTGGTTTTTCAACACTATCACAAGTGCAAAAAGTGTTTTTTCCACACTAATACAAGTGCAAAAGTGGTTTCCTGCACCAACACAAGTGCGAAAAGTGGTTTTTCAACACTAACACAAGTGCGAAAAGTGGGTTTTCAACACTAACACAAGTGCGAAAAGTGGTTTTTCAACACTAACACAAGTGCGAAAAGTGGTTTTTCAACACTATCACAAGTGCAAAAAGTGTTTTTCCCACACTAATACAAGCGCAAAAGTGGTTTCCTGCACCAACACAAGTGCAAAAAGTGGTTTTTCAACACTAACACAAGTGCGAAAAGTGGTTTTTCAACACTAACACAAGTGCGAAAAGTGGTTTTTCAACACTAACACAAGTGCGAAAAGTGGTTTTTCCACACTAATACAAGTGCAAAAGTGGTTTTTCAACACTAACACAAGTGCGAAAAGGGGGTTTTCAACACTAACACAAGTGCGAAAAGTGGGTTTTCAACACGAACACAAGTGCGAAAAGTGGTTTTTCAACACTAACACAAGTGCGAAAAGTGGTTTTTCAACACTATCACAAGTGCAAAAAGTGTTTTTCCCACACTAATACAAGTGCAAAAGTGGTTTTTCAACACTAACACAAGTGCGAAAAGTGGTTTTTCCACACTAATACAAGTGCGAAAAGTGGTTTTTCAACACTATCACAAGTGCAAAAAGTGTTTTTCCCACACTAATACAAGTGCGAAAAGTGGTTTTCCACACTAATACAAGTGCAAAAGTGGTTTTTCAACACTAACACAAGTGCGAAAAGTGGTTTTTCAGCACTAACACAAGTGCGAAAAGTGGTTTTTCAACACTATCACAAGTGCAAAAAGTGTTTTTTCCATACTAATACAAGTGCAAAAGTGGTTTCCTGCACCAACACAAGTGCGAAAAGTGGTTTTTCAACACTAACACAAGTGCGAAAAGTGGTTTTTCCAAACTAATACAGGTGCGAAAAGTGGTTTCCTTCACTAACACAAGTGCGAAAAGTGGTTTTTCAACACTAACACAAGTGCGAAAAGTGGTTTTTCAACACTAATACAAGTGGGAAAAGTGGTTTTTCAACACTAACACAAGTGCGAAAAGTGGTTTTTCAACACTAACACAAGTGCGAAAAGTGGTTTTTCCACACTAATACAAGTACAAAAGTGGTTTTTCAACACTAACACAAGTGCGAAAAGTGGTTTTTCAACACTAGCACAAGTGCGAAAAGTGGTTTTTCAACACTAACACAAGTGCGAAAAGTGTTTTTTCCACACTAATACAAGTGCAAAAGTGGTTTCCTGCACCAACACAAGTGCGAAAAGTGGTTTTTCAACACTAACACAAGTGCGAAAAGTGTTTTTTCAACACTAACACAAGTGCGAAAAGGGGTTTTTCAACACTAACACAAGTGCGAAAAGTGGTTTTTCAACACTAACACAAGTGCGAAAAGTGGTTTTTCAACACTATCACAAGTCCAAAAAGTGTTTTTTCCACACTAATACAAGTGCAAAAGTGGTTTTCCTGCACCAACACAAGTGCGAAAAGTGGTTTTTCAACACTAATACAAGTGCAAAAAGTGGTTTTTCAACACTAACACAAGTGCGAAAAGTGTTTTTTCCACACTAATACAAGTGCAAAAGTGGTTTCCTGCACCAACACAAGTGCGAAAAGTGGATTTTCAACACTAATACAAGTGCAAAAGTGGTTTTTCAACACTAACACAAGTGCGAAAAGTGGTTTTTCCACACTAATACAAGTGCAAAAGTGGTTTCCTGCACCAACACAAGTGCGAAAAGTGGTTTTTCAACACTAACACAAGTGCGAAAAGTGTTTTTTCAACACTAACACAAGTGTGAAAAGTGGTTTTTCAACACTATCACAAGTGCAAAAAGTGTTTTTTCCACACTAATACAAGTGCAAAAGTGGTTTCCTGCACCAACACAAGTGCGAAAAGTGGTTTTTCAACACTAACACAAGTGCGAAAAGTGGGTTTTCAACACTAACACAAGTGCGAAAAGTGGTTTTTCAACACTAACACAAGTGCGAAAAGTGGTTTTTCAACACTATCACAAGTGCAAAAAGTGTTTTTCCCACACTAATACAAGCGCAAAAGTGGTTTCCTGCACCAACACAAGTGCAAAAAGTGGTTTTTCAACACTAACACAAGTGCGAAAAGTGGTTTTTCAACACTAACACAAGTGCGAAAAGTGGTTTTTCAACACTAACACAAGTGCGAAAAGTGGTTTTTCCACACTAATACAAGTGCAAAAGTGGTTTTTCAACACTAACACAAGTGCGAAAAGGGGGTTTTCAACACTAACACAAGTGCGAAAAGTGGGTTTTCAACACGAACACAAGTGCGAAAAGTGGTTTTTCAACACTAACACAAGTGCGAAAAGTGGTTTTTCAACACTATCACAAGTGCAAAAAGTGTTTTTCCCACACTAATACAAGTGCAAAAGTGGTTTTTCAACACTAACACAAGTGCGAAAAGTGGATTTTCCACACTAATACAAGTGCGAAAAGTGGTTTTTCAACACTATCACAAGTGCAAAAAGTGTTTTTCCCACACTAATACAAGTGCGAAAAGTGGTTTTCCACACTAATACAAGTGCAAAAGTGGTTTTTCAACACTAACACAAGTGCGAAAAGTGGTTTTTCAGCACTAACACAAGTGCGAAAAGTGGTTTTTCAACACTATCACAAGTGCAAAAAGTGTTTTTTCCATACTAATACAAGTGCAAAAGTGGTTTCCTGCACCAACACAAGTGCGAAAAGTGGTTTTTCAACACTAACACAAGTGCGAAAAGTGGTTTTTCCAAACTAATACAGGTGCGAAAAGTGGTTTCCTTCACTAACACAAGTGCGAAAAGTGGTTTTTCAACACTAACACAAGTGCGAAAAGTGGTTTTTCAACACTAATACAAGTGGGAAAAGTGGTTTTTCAACACTAACACAAGTGCAAAAAGTGGTTTTTCAACACTAACACAAGTGCGAAAAGTGGTTTTTCCACACTAATACAAGTACAAAAGTGGTTTTTCAACACTAACACAAGTGCGAAAAGTGGTTTTTCAACACTAGCACAAGTGCGAAAAGTGGTTTTTCAACACTAACACAAGTGCGAAAAGTGTTTTTTCCACACTAATACAAGTGCAAAAGTGGTTTCCTGCACCAACACAAGTGCGAAAAGTGGTTTTTCAACACTAACACAAGTGCGAAAAGTGTTTTTTCAACACTAACACAAGTGCGAAAAGGGGTTTTTCAACACTAACACAAGTGCGAAAAGTGGTTTTTCAACACTAACACAAGTGCGAAAAGTGGTTTTTCAACACTATCACAAGTCCAAAAAGTGTTTTTTCCACACTAATACAAGTGCAAAAGTGGTTTTCCTGCACCAACACAAGTGCGAAAAGTGGTTTTTCAACACTAATACAAGTGCAAAAAGTGGTTTTTCAACACTAACACAAGTGCGAAAAGTGTTTTTTTCCACACTAATACAAGTGCAAAAGTGGTTTCCTGCACCAACACAAGTGCGAAAAGTGGTTTTTCAACACTAACACAGGTGCGAAAAGTGGTTTCCTTCACTAACACAAGTGCGAAAAGTGGTTTTTCAACACTAACACAAGTGCGAAAGTTGTTTTTCAACACTAACACAAGTGCGAAAAGTGGTTTTTCAACACTAACACAAGTGCGAAAAGTGGTTTTTCAACACTAACACAAGTGCGAAAAGTGGTTTTTCAACACTAACACAAGTGCGAAAAGTGGTTTTTCAACACTATCACAAGTGCAAAAAGTGTTTTTTCCACACTAATACAAGTGCAAAAGTGGTTTCCTGCACCAACACAAGTGCGAAAAGTGGTTTTTCAACACTAACACAAGTGCGAAAAGTGGTTTTTCAACGCTATCACAAGTGTAAAAAGTGTTTTTTCCACACTAATACAAGTGCAAAATTGGTTTTTCAACACTAACACAAGTGCAAAAAGTGGTTTTTCAACACTAACACAAGTGCAAAAAGTGTTTTTTCCACACTAACACAAGTGCGAAAAGTGGTTTCCTGCACCAACACAAGTGCGAAAAGTGGATTTTCAACACTAACACAAGTGCGAAAAGGGGGTTTTCAACACTAACACAAGTGCAAAAAGTGGGTTTTCAACACTAACACAAGTGCAAAAAGTGGTTTTTCAACACTAACACAAGTGCGAAAAGTGGTTTTTCAACACTATCACAAGTGCAAAAAGTGTTTTTCCCACACTAATACAAGTGCAAAAGTGGTTTCCTGCACCAACACAAGTGCGAAAAGTGTTTTTTCAACACTAACACAAGTGTGAAAAGTGTTTTTTCCAGACTAATACAAGCGCAAAGGTGGTTTCCTGCACCAACACAAGTGCAAAAAGTGTGTTTTCAACACTAACACAAGTGCGAAAAGTGGTTTTTCAACACTAACACAAGTGCGAAAAGTGGTTTTTCAACACTATCACAAGTGCAAAAAGTGTTTTTCCCACACTAATACAAGTGCGAAAAGTGGTTTTCCAAACTAATACAAGTGCAAAAGTGGTTTTTCAACACTAACACAAGTGCGAAAAGTGGTTTTTCAGCACTAACACAAGTGCGAAAAGTGGTTTTTCAACACTATCACAAGTGCAAAAAGTGTTTTTTCCATACTAATACAAGTGCAAAAGTGGTTTCCTGCACCAACACAAGTGCGAAAAGTGGTTTTTCAACACGAACACAAGTGCGAAAAGTGGTTTTTCCAAACTAATACAGGTGCGAAAAGTGGTTTCCTTCACTAACACAAGTGCGAAAAGTGGTTTTTCAACACTAACACAAGTGCGAAAAGTGGTTTTTCAACACTAATACAAGTGGGAAAAGTGGTTTTTCAACACTAACACAAGTGCGAAAAGTGGTTTTTCAACACTAACACAAGTGCGAAAAGTGGTTTTTCCACACTAATACAAGTACAAAAGTGGTTTTTCAACACTAACACAAGTGCGAAAAGTGGTTTTTCAACACTAGCACAAGTGCGAAAAGTGGTTTTTCAACACTAACACAAGTGCGAAAAGTGTTTTTTCCACACTAATACAAGTGCAAAAGTGGTTTCCTGCACCAACACAAGTGCGAAAAGTGGTTTTTCAACACTAACACAAGTGCGAAAAGTGTTTTTTCAACACTAACACAAGTGCGAAAAGTGGTTTTTCAACACTAACACAAGTGCGAAAAGTGGTTTTTCAACACTAACACAAGTGCGAAAAGTGGTTTTTCAACACTATCACAAGTGCGAAAAGTGGTTTTTCAACGCTATCACAAGTGTAAAAAGTGTTTTTTCCACACCAATACAAGTGCAAAAGTGGTTTTTCAACACTAACATAAGTGCGAAAAGTGGTTTTTCAACACTAACACAAGTGCGAAAAGTGGGTTTTCAACACTAATACAAGTGCAAAAGTGGTTTTTCAACACTAGCACAAGTGCGAAAAGTGGTTTTTCCACACTAATACAAGTGCAAAAGTGGTTTCCTGCACCAACACAAGTGCGAAAAGTGGTTTTTCAACACTAACACAAGTGCGAAAAGTGGTTTTTCAACACTATCACAAGTGCAAAAAGTGTTTTTCCACACTAATACAAGTGCAAAAGTGGTTTCCTGCAGCAACACAAGTGCGAAAAGTGGTTTTTCAACACTAAGACAAGTGCGAAAAGTGGTTTTTCAACAATAACACAAGTGCAAAAAGTTTTTTTCCACACTAACACAAGTGCGAAAAGTGGTTTCCTGCACCAACACAAGTGCGAAAAGTGGATTTTCAACACTAACACAAGTGCGAAAAGGGGGTTTTCTACACTAACACAAGTGCGAAAAGTGGGTTTTCAACACTAACACAAGTGCGAAAAGTGGGTTTTCAACACTAACACAAGTGCGAAAAGTGGGTTTTCAACACTAACACAAGTGCGAAAAGTGGTTTTTCAATGCTATCACAAGTGTAAAAAGTGTTTTTTCCACACTAATACAAGTGCAAAAGTGGTTTTTCAACACTAACACAAGTGCGAAAAGTGGTTTTTCAACACTAACACAAGTGCGAAAAGTGGGTTTTCAACACTAATACAAGTGCAAAAGTAGTTTTTCAACACTAACACAAGTGCGAAAAGTGGTTTTTCCACATTAATACAAGTGCAAAAGTGGTTGCCTGCACCAACACAAGTGCGAAAAGTGGTTTTTCAACACTAACACGAGTGCGAAAAGTGGTTTTTCAACACTATCACAAGTGCAAAAAGTGTTTTTTCAATACTAATACAAGTGCAAAAGTGGTTTCCTGCACCAACACAAGTGCGAAAAGTGGTTTTTCAACACTAACACAAGTGCGAAAAGTGGTTTTTCAACACTAACACAAGTGCAAAAAGTGTTTTTTCCACACTAACACAAGTGCGAAAAGTGGTTTCCTGCACCAACACAAGTGCAAAAAGTGGATTTTCAACACTAACACAAGTGCGAAAAGGGGGTTTTCAAAACTAACACAAGTGCGAAAAGTGGGTTTTCAACACTAACACAAGTGCGAAAAGTGGTTTTTCAACACTATCACAAGTGCAAAAAGTGTTTTTCCCACACTAATACAAGTGCAAAAGTGGTTTCCTGCACCAACACAAGTGTGAAAAGTGTTTTTTCAACACTAACACAAGTGCGAAAAGTGTTTTTTCAACACTAACACAAGTGCGAAAAGTGGTTTTTCAACACTATCACAAGTGCAAAAAGTGTTTTTCCCACACTAATACAAGTGCAAAAGTGGTTTCCTGCACCAACACAAGTGTGAAAAGTGTTTTTTCCACACTAATACAAGCACAAAAGTGGTTTCCTGCACCAACACAAGTGCAAAAAGTGTTTTTTCAACACTAACACAAGTGCGAAAAGTGGTTTTTCAACACTAACACAAGTGCGAAAAGTGGTTTTTCAACGCTAACACAAGTGCGAAAAGTGGTTTTTCCACACTAATACAAGTGCAAAAGTGGTTTTTCAACACTAACACAAGTGCAAAAAGTGGTTTTCCACACTAATACAAGTGCGAAAAGTGGTTTTTCAACACTAACACAAGTGCGAAAAGTGGTTTTTCAGCCCTAACACAAGTGCGAAAAGTGGTTTTTCAATGCTATCGCAAGTGTAAAAAGTGTTTTTTCCACACTAATACAAGTGCAAAAGTGGTTTTTCAACACTAACACAAGTGCGAAAAGTGGTTTTTCAACACTAACACAAGTGCGAAAAGTGGGTTTTCCATACTAATACAAGTGCAAAAGTGGTTTCCTCCACCAACACAAGTGCGAAAAGTGGTTTTTCAACAATAACACAAGTGCGAAAAGTGTTTTTTCCATACTAATACAAGTGCAAAAGTGGTTTCCTCCACCAACACAAGTGCGAAAAGTGGTTTTTCAACAATAACACAAGTGCGAAAAGTGGTTTTTCCACACTAATACAAGCGCAAAAGTGGTTTTTCAACACTAACACAAGTGCGAAAAGTGGTTTTTCAGCCCTAACACAAGTGCGAAAAGTGGTTTTTCAACACTATCACAAGTGTAAAAAGTGTTTTTTCCACACTAATACAAGTGCAAAAGTGGTTTTTCAACACTAACACAAGTGCGAAAAGTGGTTTTTCAACACTAACACAAGTGCGAAAAGTGGGTTTTCAACACTAATACAAGTGCAAAAGTGGTTTTTCAACACTAACACAAGTGCGAAAAGTGGTTTTTCCACACTAATACAAGTGCAAAAGTGGTTTCCTGCACCAACACAAGTGCGAAAAGTGGTTTTTCAACACTAACACAAGTGTGAAAAGTGGTTTTTCCACATTAATACAAGTGCAAAAGTGGTTTCCTGCACCAACACAAGTGCGAAAAGTGGTTTTTCAACACTAACACGAGTGCGAAAAGTGGTTTTTCAACACTATCACAAGTGCAAAAAGTGTTTTTTCAATACTAATACAAGTGCAAAAGTGGTTTCCTGCACCAACACAAGTGCGAAAAGTGGTTTTTCAACACTAATACAAGTGCGAAAAGTGGTTTTTCAACACTAACACAAGTGCGAAAAGTGTTTTTTCCATACTAATACAAGTGCAAAATTGGTTTCCTCCACCAACACAAGTGCGAAAAGTGGTTTTTCAACAATAACACAAGTGCGAAAAGTGGTTTTTCCACACTAATACAAGCGCAAAAGTGGTTTTTCAACACTAACACAAGTGCGATAAGTGGTTTTTCAACACGAACACAAGTGCGAAAAGTGGTTTTTCAACACTATCACAAGTGCAAAAAGTGTTTTTCCCACACTAATACAAGTGCAAAAGTGGTTTCCTGCACCAACACAAGTGTGAAAAGTGTTTTTTCAACACTAACACAAGTGCGAAAAGTGTTTTTTCAACACTAACACAAGTGCGAAAAGTGGTTTTTCAACACTATCACAAGTGCAAAAAGTGTTTTTCCCACACTAATACAAGTGCAAAAGTGGTTTCCTGCACCAACACAAGTGTGAAAAGTGTTTTTTCCACACTAATACAAGCACAAAAGTGGTTTCCTGCACCAACACAAGTGCAAAAAGTGTTTTTTCAACACTAACACAAGTGCGAAAAGTGGTTTTTCAACACTAACACAAGTGCGAAAAGTGGTTTTTCAACGCTAACACAAGTGCGAAAAGTGGTTTTTCCACACTAATACAAGTGCAAAAGTGGTTTTTCAACACTAACACAAGTGCAAAAAGTGGTTTTCCACACTAATACAAGTGCGAAAAGTGGTTTTTCAACACTAACACAAGTGCGAAAAGTGGTTTTTCCACACTAATACAAGTGCAAAAGTGGTTTTTCAACACTAACACAAGTGCGAAAAGTGGTTTTTCAGCCCTAACACAAGTGCGAAAAGTGGTTTTTCAATGCTATCGCAAGTGTAAAAAGTGTTTTTTCCACACTAATACAAGTGCAAAAGTGGTTTTTCAACACTAACACAAGTGCGAAAAGTGGTTTTTCAACACTAACACAAGTGCGAAAAGTGGGTTTTCCATACTAATACAAGTGCAAAAGTGGTTTCCTCCACCAACACAAGTGCGAAAAGTGGTTTTTCAACAATAACACAAGTGCGAAAAGTGTTTTTTCCATACTAATACAAGTGCAAAAGTGGTTTCCTCCACCAACACAAGTGCGAAAAGTGGTTTTTCAACAATAACACAAGTGCGAAAAGTGGTTTTTCCACACTAATACAAGCGCAAAAGTGGTTTTTCAACACTAACACAAGTGCGAAAAGTGGTTTTTCAGCCCTAACACAAGTGCGAAAAGTGGTTTTTCAACACTATCACAAGTGTAAAAAGTGTTTTTTCCACACTAATACAAGTGCAAAAGTGGTTTTTCAACACTAACACAAGTGCGAAAAGTGGTTTTTCAACACTAACACAAGTGCGAAAAGTGGGTTTTCAACACTAATACAAGTGCAAAAGTGGTTTTTCAACACTAACACAAGTGCGAAAAGTGGTTTTTCCACACTAATACAAGTGCAAAAGTGGTTTCCTGCACCAACACAAGTGCGAAAAGTGGTTTTTCAACACTAACACAAGTGTGAAAAGTGGTTTTTCCACATTAATACAAGTGCAAAAGTGGTTTCCTGCACCAACACAAGTGCGAAAAGTGGTTTTTCAACACTAACACGAGTGCGAAAAGTGGTTTTTCAACACTATCACAAGTGCAAAAAGTGTTTTTTCAATACTAATACAAGTGCAAAAGTGGTTTCCTGCACCAACACAAGTGCGAAAAGTGGTTTTTCAACACTAATACAAGTGCGAAAAGTGGTTTTTCAACACTAACACAAGTGCGAAAAGTGTTTTTTCCATACTAATACAAGTGCAAAAGTGGTTTCCTCCACCAACACAAGTGCGAAAAGTGGTTTTTCAACAATAACACAAGTGCGAAAAGTGGTTTTTCCACACTAATACAAGCGCAAAAGTGGTTTTTCAACACTAACACAAGTGCGATAAGTGGTTTTTCAACACGAACACAAGTGCGAAAAGTGGTTTTTCAACACTATCACAAGTGCAAAAAGTGTTTTTTCCACACTAATACAGGTGCAAAAGTGGTTTCCTGCACCAACACAAGTGTGAAAAGTGGTTTTTCAACACTAACACAAGTGCGAAAAGTGGTTTTTCAACACTAACACAGGTGCGAAAAGTGGTTTCCTTCACTAACACAAGTGCGAAAAGTGGTTTTTCAACACTAACACAAGTGCGAAAAGTGGTTTTTCAACACTAACACAAGTGCGAAAAGTGGTTTTTCAACACTATCACAAGTGCAAAAAGTGTTTTTTCCACACTAATACAAGTGCAAAAGTGGTTTCCTGCACCAACACAAGTGCGAAAAGTGGTTTTTCAACACTAACACAAGTGCGAAAAGTGGTTTTTCAACACTAACACAAGTGCGAAAAGTGGTTTTTCAACACTAACACAAGTGCGAAAAGTGGTTTTTCAACACTAACACAAGTGCGAAAAGTGGTTTTTCCACACTAATACAAGTGCAAAAGTGGTTTTTCAACACTAACACAAGTGCAAAAAGTGGTTTTTCAGCCCTAACACAAGTGCGAAAAGTGGATTTTCAACACTATCACAAGTGCAAAAAGTGTTTTTTCCACACTAATACAAGTGCAAAAGTGGTTTCCTCCACCAACACAAGTGTGAAAAGTGGTTTTTCAACACCAACACAAGTGCGAAAAGTGGTTTTTCAACACTAACACAAGTGCGAAAAGTGGTTTTTCAACGCTATCACAAGTGTAAAAAGCGTTTTTTCCACACTAATACAAGTGCAAAAGTGGTTTTTCAACACTAACACAAGTGCGAAAAGTGGTTTTTCAACACTAACACAAGTGCGAAAAGTGGGTTTTCAACACTAATACAAGTGCAAAAGTGGTTTTTCAACACTAACACAAGTGCGAAAAGTGGTTTTTCCACACTAATACAAGTGCAAAAGTGGTTTCCTGCACCAACACAAGTGCGAAAAGTGGTTTTTCAACACTAACACAAGTGCGAAAAGTGTTTTTTCAACACTAACACAAGTGTGAAAAGTGGTTTTTCAACACTATCACAAGTGCAAAAAGTGTTTTTTCCACACTAATACAAGTGCAAAAGTGGTTTCCTGCACCAACACAAGTGCGAAAAGTGGTTTTTCAACACTAACACAAGTGCGAAAAGTGGGTTTTCAACACTAACACAAGTGCGAAAAGTGGTTTTTCAACACTAACACAAGTGCGAAAAGTGGTTTTTCAACACTATCACAAGTGCAAAAAGTGTTTTTCCCACACTAATACAAGCGCAAAAGTGGTTTCCTGCACCAACACAAGTGCAAAAAGTGGTTTTTCAACACTAACACAAGTGCGAAAAGTGGTTTTTCAACACTAACACAAGTGCGAAAAGTGGTTTTTCAACACTAACACAAGTGCGAAAAGTGGTTTTTTCCACACTAATACAAGTGCAAAAGTGGTTTTTCAACACTAACACAAGTGCGAAAAGGGGGTTTTCAACACTAACACAAGTGCGAAAAGTGGGTTTTCAACACTAACACAAGTGCGAAAAGTGGTTTTTCAACACTAACACAAGTGCGAAAAGTGGTTTTTCAACACTATCACAAGTGCAAAAAGTGTTTTTCCCACACTAATACAAGTGCAAAAGTGGTTTTTCAACACTAACACAAGTGCGAAAAGTGGTTTTTCCACACTAATACAAGTGCGAAAAGTGGTTTTTCAACACTATCACAAGTGCAAAAAGTGTTTTTCCCACACTAATACAAGTGCGAAAAGTGGTTTTCCACACTAATACAAGTGCAAAAGTGGTTTTCAACACTAACACAAGTGCGAAAAGTGGTTTTTCAGCACTAACACAAGTGCGAAAAGTGGTTTTTCAACACTATCACAAGTGCAAAAAGTGTTTTTTCCATACTAATACAAGTGCAAAAGTGGTTTCCTGCACCAACACAAGTGCGAAAAGTGGTTTTTCAACACTAACACAAGTGCAAAAAGTGGTTTTTCCAAACTAATACAGGTGCGAAAAGTGGTTTCCTTCACTAACACAAGTGCGAAAAGTGGTTTTTCAACACTAACACAAGTGCGAAAAGTGGTTTTTCAACACTAATACAAGTGGGAAAAGTGGTTTTTCAACACTAACACAAGTGCGAAAAGTGGTTTTTCAACACTAACACAAGTGCGAAAAGTGGTTTTTCCACACTAATACAAGTACAAAAGTGGTTTTTCAACACTAACACAAGTGCGAAAAGTGGTTTTTCAACACTAGCACAAGTGCGAAAAGTGGTTTTTCAACACTAACACAAGTGCGAAAAGTGTTTTTTCCACACTAATACAAGTGCAAAAGTGGTTTCCTGCACCAACACAAGTGCGACAAGTGGTTTTTCAACACTAACACAAGTGCGAAAAGTGTTTTTTCAACACTAACACAAGTGCGAAAAGTGGTTTTTCAACACTAACACAAGTGCGAAAAGTGGTTTTTCAACACTAACACAAGTGCGAAAAGTGGTTTTTCAACACTAACACAAGTGCGAAAAGTGGTTTTTCAACACTATCACAAGTCCAAAAAGTGTTTTTTCCACACTAATACAAGTGCAAAAGTGGTTTTCCTGCACCAACACAAGTGCGAAAAGTGGTTTTTCAACACTAATACAAGTGCAAAAAGTGGTTTTTCAACACTAACACAAGTGCGAAAAGTGTTTTTTCCACACTAATACAAGTGCAAAAGTGGTTTCCTGCACCAACACAAGTGCGAAAAGTGGTTTTTCAACACTAACACAGGTGCAAAAAGTGGTTTCCTTCACTAACACAAGTGCGAAAAGTGGTTTCCTGCACCAACACAAGTGCGAAAAGTGGATTTTCAACACTAACACAAGTGCGAAAAGGGGGTTTTCAACACTAACACAAGTGCAAAAAGTGGGTTTTCAACACTAACACAAGTGCAAAAAGTGGTTTTTCAACACTAACACAAGTGCGAAAAGTGGTTTTTCAACACTATCACAAGTGCAAAAAGTGTTTTTCCCACACTAATACAAGTGCAAAAGTGGTTTCCTGCACCAACACAAGTGCGAAAAGTGTTTTTTCAACACTAACACAAGTGTGAAAAGTGTTTTTTCCAGACTAATACAAGCGCAAAGGTGGTTTCCTGCACCAACACAAGTGCAAAAAGTGTTTTTTCAACACTAACACAAGTGCGAAAAGTGGTTTTTCAACACTAACACAAGTGCGAAAAGTGGTTTTTCAACACTATCACAAGTGCAAAAAGTGTTTTTCCCACACTAATACAAGTGCGAAAAGTGGTTTTCCACACTAATACAAGTGCAAAAGTGGTTTTTCAACACTAACACAAGTGCGAAAAGTGGTTTTTCAGCACTAACACAAGTGCGAAAAGTGGTTTTTCAACACTATCACAAGTGCAAAAAGTGTTTTTTCCATACTAATACAAGTGCAAAAGTGGTTTCCTGCACCAACACAAGTGCGAAAAGTGGTTTTTCAACACTAACACAAGTGCGAAAAGTGGTTTTTCCAAACTAATACAGGTGCGAAAAGTGGTTTCCTTCACTAACACAAGTGCGAAAAGTGGTTTTTCAACACTAACACAAGTGCGAAAAGTGGTTTTTCAACACTAATACAAGTGGGAAAAGTGGTTTTTCAACACTAACACAAGTGCGAAAAGTGGTTTTTCAACACTAACACAAGTGCGAAAAGTGGTTTTTCCACACTAATACAAGTACAAAAGTGGTTTTTCAACACTAACACAAGTGCGAAAAGTGGTTTTTCAACACTAGCACAAGTGCGAAAAGTGGTTTTTCAACACTAACACAAGTGCGAAAAGTGTTTTTTCCACACTAATACAAGTGCAAAAGTGGTTTTTCAACACTAACACAAGTGCGAAAAGTGGTTTTTCAACACTAACACAAGTGCGAAAAGTGGGTTTTCAACACTAATACAAGTGCAAAAGTGGTTTTTCAACACTAACACAAGTGCGAAAAGTGGTTTTTCCACACTAATACAAGTGCAAAAGTGGTTTCCTGCACCAACACAAGTGTGAAAAGTGGTTTTTCAACACTAACACAAGTGTGAAAAGTGGTTTTTCCACATTAATACAAGTGCAAAAGTGGTTTCCTGCACCAACACAAGTGCGAAAAGTGGTTTTTCAACACTAACACGAGTGCGAAAAGTGGTTTTTCAACACTATCACAAGTGCAAAAAGTGTTTTTTCAATACTAATACAAGTGCAAAAGTGGTTTCCTGCACCAACACAAGTGCGAAAAGTGGTTTTTCAACACTAATACAAGTGCGAAAAGTGGTTTTTCAACACTAACACAAGTGCGAAAAGTGTTTTTTCCATACTAATACAAGTGCAAAAGTGGTTTCCTCCACCAACACAAGTGCGAAAAGTGGTTTTTCAACAATAACACAAGTGCGAAAAGTGGTTTTTCCACACTAATACAAGCGCAAAAGTGGTTTTTCAACACTAACACAAGTGCGATAAGTGGTTTTTCAACACGAACACAAGTGCGAAAAGTGGTTTTTCAACACTATCACAAGTGCAAAAAGTGTTTTTTCCACACTAATACAGGTGCAAAAGTGGTTTCCTGCACCAACACAAGTGCGAAAAGTGGTTTTTCAACACTAACACAAGTGCAAAAAGTGTTTTTTCAACACTAACACAAGTGTGAAAAGTGTTTTTTCCACACTAATACAAGTGCAAAAGTGGTTTCCTGCACCAACACAAGTGCGAAAAGTGGTTTTTCAACACTAATACAAGTGCGAAAAGTGGTTTTTCAACACTAACACAAGTGCGAAAAGTGGTTTTTCCACACTAATACAAGTGCAAAAAGGGGTTTTTCAACACTAACACAAGTGCGAAAAGTGGTTTTTCCACACTAATACAAGTGCAAAAGTGGTTTCCTGCACCAACACAAGTGTGAAAAGTGGTTTTTCAACACTAACACAAGTGCGAAAAGTGGTTTTTCAACACTAACACAGGTGCGAAAAGTGGTTTCCTTCACTAACACAAGTGCGAAAAGTGGTTTTTCAACACTAACACAAGTGCGAAAAGTGGTTTTTCAACACTAACACAAGTGCGAAAAGTGGTTTTTCAACACTATCACAAGTGCAAAAAGTGTTTTTTCCACACTAATACAAGTGCAAAAGTGGTTTCCTGCACCAACACAAGTGCGAAAAGTGGTTTTTCAACACTAACACAAGTGCGAAAAGTGGTTTTTCAACACTAACACAAGTGCGAAAAGTGGTTTTTCAACACTAACACAAGTGCGAAAAGTGGTTTTTCAACACTAACACAAGTGCGAAAAGTGGTTTTTCCACACTAATACAAGTGCAAAAGTGGTTTTTCAACACTAACACAAGTGCAAAAAGTGGTTTTTCAGCCCTAACACAAGTGCGAAAAGTGGATTTTCAACACTATCACAAGTGCAAAAAGTGTTTTTTCCACACTAATACAAGTGCAAAAGTGGTTTCCTCCACCAACACAAGTGTGAAAAGTGGTTTTTCAACACCAACACAAGTGCGAAAAGTGGTTTTTCAACACTAACACAAGTGCGAAAAGTGGTTTTTCAACGCTATCACAAGTGTAAAAAGCGTTTTTTCCACACTAATACAAGTGCAAAAGTGGTTTTTCAACACTAACACAAGTGCGAAAAGTGGTTTTTCAACACTAACACAAGTGCGAAAAGTGGGTTTTCAACACTAATACAAGTGCAAAAGTGGTTTTTCAACACTAACACAAGTGCGAAAAGTGGTTTTTCCACACTAATACAAGTACAAAAGTGGTTTTTCAACACTAACACAAGTGCGAAAAGTGGTTTTTCAACACTAGCACAAGTGCGAAAAGTGGTTTTTCAACACTAACACAAGTGCGAAAAGTGTTTTTTCCACACTAATACAAGTGCAAAAGTGGTTTTTCAACACTAACACAAGTGCGAAAAGTGGTTTTTCAACACTAACACAAGTGCGAAAAGTGGGTTTTCAACACTAATACAAGTGCAAAAGTGGTTTTTCAACACTAACACAAGTGCGAAAAGTGGTTTTTCCACACTAATACAAGTGCAAAAGTGGTTTCCTGCACCAACACAAGTGCGAAAAGTGGTTTTTCAACACTAACACAAGTGTGAAAAGTGGTTTTTCCACATTAATACAAGTGCAAAAGTGGTTTCCTGCACCAACACAAGTGCGAAAAGTGGTTTTTCAACACTAACACGAGTGCGAAAAGTGGTTTTTCAACACTATCACAAGTGCAAAAAGTGTTTTTTCAATACTAATACAAGTGCAAAAGTGGTTTCCTGCACCAACACAAGTGCGAAAAGTGGTTTTTCAACACTAATACAAGTGCGAAAAGTGGTTTTTCAACACTAACACAAGTGCGAAAAGTGTTTTTTCCATACTAATACAAGTGCAAAAGTGGTTTCCTCCACCAACACAAGTGCGAAAAGTGGTTTTTCAACAATAACACAAGTGCGAAAAGTGGTTTTTCCACACTAATACAAGCGCAAAAGTGGTTTTTCAACACTAACACAAGTGCGATAAGTGGTTTTTCAACACGAACACAAGTGCGAAAAGTGGTTTTTCAACACTATCACAAGTGCAAAAAGTGTTTTTTCCACACTAATACAGGTGCAAAAGTGGTTTCCTGCACCAACACAAGTGCGAAAAGTGGTTTTTCAACACTAACACAAGTGCAAAAAGTGTTTTTTCAACACTAACACAAGTGTGAAAAGTGTTTTTTCCACACTAATACAAGTGCAAAAGTGGTTTCCTGCACCAACACAAGTGCGAAAAGTGGTTTTTCAACACTAATACAAGTGCGAAAAGTGGTTTTTCAACACTAACACAAGTGCGAAAAGTGGTTTTTCCACACTAATACAAGTGCAAAAAGTGGTTTTTCAACACTAACACAAGTGCGAAAAGTGGTTTTTCCACACTAATACAAGTGCAAAAGTGGTTTCCTGCACCAACACAAGTGTGAAAAGTGGTTTTTCAACACTAACACAAGTGCGAAAAGTGGTTTTTCAACACTAACACAGGTGCGAAAAGTGGTTTCCTTCACTAACACAAGTGCGAAAAGTGGTTTTTCAACACTAACACAAGTGCGAAAAGTGGTTTTTCAACACTAACACAAGTGCGAAAAGTGGTTTTTCAACACTATCACAAGTGCAAAAAGTGTTTTTTCCACACTAATACAAGTGCAAAAGTGGTTTCCTGCACCAACACAAGTGCGAAAAGTGGTTTTTCAACACTAACACAAGTGCGAAAAGTGGTTTTTCAACACTAACACAAGTGCGAAAAGTGGTTTTTCAACACTAACACAAGTGCGAAAAGTGGTTTTTCAACACTAACACAAGTGCGAAAAGTGGTTTTTCCACACTAATACAAGTGCAAAAGTGGTTTTTCAACACTAACACAAGTGCAAAAAGTGGTTTTTCAGCCCTAACACAAGTGCGAAAAGTGGATTTTCAACACTATCACAAGTGCAAAAAGTGTTTTTTCCACACTAATACAAGTGCAAAAGTGGTTTCCTCCACCAACACAAGTGTGAAAAGTGGTTTTTCAACACCAACACAAGTGCGAAAAGTGGTTTTTCAACACTAACACAAGTGCGAAAAGTGGTTTTTCAACGCTATCACAAGTGTAAAAAGCGTTTTTTCCACACTAATACAAGTGCAAAAGTGGTTTTTCAACACTAACACAAGTGCGAAAAGTGGTTTTTCAACACTAACACAAGTGCGAAAAGTGGGTTTTCAACACTAATACAAGTGCAAAAGTGGTTTTTCAACACTAACACAAGTGCGAAAAGTGGTTTTTCCACACTAATACAAGTGCAAAAGTGGTTTCCTGCACCAACACAAGTGCGAAAAGTGGTTTTTCAACACTAACACAAGTGCGAAAAGTGTTTTTTCAACACTAACACAAGTGTGAAAAGTGGTTTTTCAACACTATCACAAGTGCAAAAAGTGTTTTTTCCACACTAATACAAGTGCAAAAGTGGTTTCCTGCACCAACACAAGTGCGAAAAGTGGTTTTTCAACACTAACACAAGTGCGAAAAGTGGGTTTTCAACACTAACACAAGTGCGAAAAGTGGTTTTTCAACACTAACACAAGTGCGAAAAGTGGTTTTTCAACACTATCACAAGTGCAAAAAGTGTTTTTCCCACACTAATACAAGCGCAAAAGTGGTTTCCTGCACCAACACAAGTGCAAAAAGTGGTTTTTCAACACTAACACAAGTGCGAAAAGTGGTTTTTCAACACTAACACAAGTGCGAAAAGTGGTTTTTCAACACTAACACAAGTGCGAAAAGTGGTTTTTCCACACTAATACAAGTGCAAAAGTGGTTTTTCAACACTAACACAAGTGCGAAAAGGGGGTTTTCAACACTAACACAAGTGCGAAAAGTGGGTTTTCAACACTAACACAAGTGCGAAAAGTGGTTTTTCAACACTAACACAAGTGCGAAAAGTGGTTTTTCAACACTATCACAAGTGCAAAAAGTGTTTTTCCCACACTAATACAAGTGCAAAAGTGGTTTTTCAACACTAACACAAGTGCGAAAAGTGGTTTTTCCACACTAATACAAGTGCGAAAAGTGGTTTTTCAACACTATCACAAGTGCAAAAAGTGTTTTTCCCACACTAATACAAGTGCGAAAAGTGGTTTTCCACACTAATACAAGTGCAAAAGTGGTTTTTCAACACTAACACAAGTGCGAAAAGTGGTTTTTCAGCACTAACACAAGTGCGAAAAGTGGTTTTTCAACACTATCACAAGTGCAAAAAGTGTTTTTTCCATACTAATACAAGTGCAAAAGTGGTTTCCTGCACCAACACAAGTGCGAAAAGTGGTTTTTCAACACTAACACAAGTGCGAAAAGTGGTTTTTCCAAACTAATACAGGTGCGAAAAGTGGTTTCCTTCACTAACACAAGTGTGAAAAGTGGTTTTTCAACACTAACACAAGTGCGAAAAGTGGTTTTTCAACACTAATACAAGTGGGAAAAGTGGTTTTTCAACACTAACACAAGTGCGAAAAGTGGTTTTTCAACACTAACACAAGTGCGAAAAGTGGTTTTTCCACACTAATACAAGTACAAAAGTGGTTTTTCAACACTAACACAAGTGCGAAAAGTGGTTTTTCAACACTAGCACAAGTGCGAAAAGTGGTTTTTCAACACTAACACAAGTGCGAAAAGTGTTTTTTCCACACTAATACAAGTGCAAAAGTGGTTTCCTGCACCAACACAAGTGCGACAAGTGGTTTTTCAACACTAACACAAGTGCGAAAAGTGTTTTTTCAACACTAACACAAGTGCGAAAAGTGGTTTTTCAACACTAACACAAGTGCGAAAAGTGGTTTTTCAACACTAACACAAGTGCGAAAAGTGGTTTTTCAACACTAACACAAGTGCGAAAAGTGGTTTTTCAACACTATCACAAGTCCAAAAAGTGTTTTTTCCACACTAATACAAGTGCAAAAGTGGTTTTCCTGCACCAACACAAGTGCGAAAAGTGGTTTTTCAACACTAATACAAGTGCAAAAAGTGGTTTTTCAACACTAACACAAGTGCGAAAAGTGTTTTTTCCACACTAATACAAGTGCAAAAGTGGTTTCCTGCACCAACACAAGTGCGAAAAGTGGTTTTTCAACACTAACACAGGTGCGAAAAGTGGTTTCCTTCACTAACACAAGTGCGAAAAGTGGTTTCCTGCACCAACACAAGTGCGAAAAGTGGATTTTCAACACTAACACAAGTGCGAAAAGGGGGTTTTCAACACTAACACAAGTGGAAAAAGTGGGTTTTCAACACTAACACAAGTGCAAAAAGTGGTTTTTCAACACTAACACAAGTGCGAAAAGTGGTTTTTCAACACTATCACAAGTGCAAAAAGTGTTTTTCCCACACTAATACAAGTGCAAAAGTGGTTTCCTGCACCAACACAAGTGCGAAAAGTGTTTTTTCAACACTAACACAAGTGTGAAAAGTGTTTTTTCCAGACTAATACAAGCGCAAAGGTGGTTTCCTGCACCAACACAAGTGCAAAAAGTGTTTTTTCAACACTAACACAAGTGCGAAAAGTGGTTTTTCAACACTAACACAAGTGCGAAAAGTGGTTTTTCAACACTATCACAAGTGCAAAAAGTGTTTTTCCCACACTAATACAAGTGCGAAAAGTGGTTTTCCACACTAATACAAGTGCAAAAGTGGTTTTTCAACACTAACACAAGTGCGAAAAGTGGTTTTTCAGCACTAACACAAGTGCGAAAAGTGGTTTTTCAACACTATCACAAGTGCAAAAAGTGTTTTTTCCATACTAATACAAGTGCAAAAGTGGTTTCCTGCACCAACACAAGTGCGAAAAGTGGTTTTTCAACACTAACACAAGTGCGAAAAGTGGTTTTTCCAAACTAATACAGGTGTGAAAAGTGGTTTCCTTCACTAACACAAGTGCGAAAAGTGGTTTTTCAACACTAACACAAGTGCGAAAAGTGGTTTTTCAACACTAATACAAGTGGGAAAAGTGGTTTTTCAACACTAACACAAGTGCGAAAAGTGGTTTTTCAACACTAACACAAGTGCGAAAAGTGGTTTTTCCACACTAATACAAGTACAAAAGTGGTTTTTCAACACTAACACAAGTGCGAAAAGTGGTTTTTCAACACTAGCACAAGTGCGAAAAGTGGTTTTTCAACACTAACACAAGTGCGAAAAGTGTTTTTTCCACACTAATACAAGTGCAAAAGTGGTTTCCTGCACCAACACAAGTGCGAAAAGTGGTTTTTCAACACTAACACAAGTGCGAAAAGTGTTTTTTCAACACTAACACAAGTGCGAAAAGTGGTTTTTCAACACTAACACAAGTGCGAAAAGTGGTTTTTCAACACTAACACAAGTGCGAAAAGTGGTTTTTCAACACTATCACAAGTGCGAAAAGTGGTTTTTCAACGCTATCACAAGTGTAAAAAGTGTTTTTTCCACACCAATACAAGTGCAAAAGTGGTTTTTCAACACTAACATAAGTGCGAAAAGTGGTTTTTCAACACTAACACAAGTGCGAAAAGTGGGTTTTCAACACTAATACAAGTGCAAAAGTGGTTTTTCAACACTAGCACAAGTGCGAAAAGTGGTTTTTCCACACTAATACAAGTGCAAAAGTGGTTTCCTGCACCAACACAAGTGCGAAAAGTGGTTTTTCAACACTAACACAAGTGCGAAAAGTGGTTTTTCAACACTATCACAAGTGCAAAAAGTGTTTTTCCACACTAATACAAGTGCAAAAGTGGTTTCCTGCAGCAACACAAGTGCGAAAAGTGGTTTTTCAACACTAAGACAAGTGCGAAAAGTGGTTTTTCAACAATAACACAAGTGCAAAAAGTTTTTTTCCACACTAACACAAGTGCGAAAAGTGGTTTCCTGCACCAACACAAGTGCGAAAAGTGGATTTTCAACACTAACACAAGTGCGAAAAGGGGGTTTTCTACACTAACACAAGTGCGAAAAGTGGGTTTTCAACACTAACACAAGTGCGAAAAGTGGGTTTTCAACACTAACACAAGTGCGAAAAGTGGGTTTTCAACACTAACACAAGTGCAAAAAGTGGTTTTTCAATGCTATCACAAGTGTAAAAAGTGTTTTTTCCACACTAATACAAGTGCAAAAGTGGTTTTTCAACACTAACACAAGTGCGAAAAGTGGTTTTTCAACACTAACACAAGTGCGAAAAGTGGGTTTTCAACACTAATACAAGTGCAAAAGTGGTTTTTCAACACTAACACAAGTGCGAAAAGTGGTTTTTCCACATTAATACAAGTGCAAAAGTGGTTTCCTGCACCAACACAAGTGCGAAAAGTGGTTTTTCAACACTAACACGAGTGCGAAAAGTGGTTTTTCAACACTATCACAAGTGCAAAAAGTGTTTTTTCAATACTAATACAAGTGCAAAAGTGGTTTCCTGCACCAACACAAGTGCGAAAAGTGGTTTTTCAACACTAACACAAGTGCGAAAAGTGGTTTTTCAACACTAACACAAGTGCAAAAAGTGTTTTTTCCACACTAACACAAGTGCAAAAAGTGGTTTCCTGCACCAACACAAGTGCAAAAAGTGGATTTTCAACACTAACACAAGTGCGAAAAGGGGGTTTTCAAAACTAACACAAGTGCGAAAAGTGGGTTTTCAACACTAACACAAGTGCGAAAAGTGGTTTTTCAACACTATCACAAGTGCAAAAAGTGTTTTTCCCACACTAATACAAGTGCAAAAGTGGTTTCCTGCACCAACACAAGTGTGAAAAGTGTTTTTTCAACACTAACACAAGTGCGAAAAGTGTTTTTTCAACACTAACACAAGTGCGAAAAGTGGTTTTTCAACACTATCACAAGTGCAAAAAGTGTTTTTCCCACACTAATACAAGTGCAAAAGTGGTTTCCTGCACCAACACAAGTGTGAAAAGTGTTTTTTCCACACTAATACAAGCACAAAAGTGGTTTCCTGCACCAACACAAGTGCAAAAAGTGTTTTTTCAACACTAACACAAGTGCGAAAAGTGGTTTTTCAACACTAACACAAGTGCGAAAAGTGGTTTTTCAACGCTAACACAAGTGCGAAAAGTGGTTTTTCCACACTAATACAAGTGCAAAAGTGGTTTTTCAACACTAACACAAGTGCGAAAAGTGGTTTTCCACACTAATACAAGTGCGAAAAGTGGTTTTTCAACACTAACACAAGTGCGAAAAGTGGTTTTTCCACACTAATACAAGTGCAAAAGTGGTTTTTCAACACTAACACAAGTGCGAAAAGTGGTTTTTCAGCCCTAAGACAAGTGCGAAAAGTGGTTTTTCAATGCTATCGCAAGTGTAAAAAGTGTTTTTTCCACACTAATACAAGTGCAAAAGTGGTTTTTCAACACTAACACAAGTGCGAAAAGTGGTTTTTCAACACTAACACAAGTGCGAAAAGTGGGTTTTCCATACTAATACAAGTGCAAAAGTGGTTTCCTCCACCAACACAAGTGCGAAAAGTGGTTTTTCAACACTAACACAGGTGCGAAAAGTGGTTTCCTTCACTAACACAAGTGCGAAAAGTGGTTTCCTGCACCAACACAAGTGCGAAAAGTGGATTTTCAACACTAACACAAGTGCGAAAAGGGGGTTTTCAACACTAACACAAGTGGAAAAAGTGGGTTTTCAACACTAACACAAGTGCAAAAAGTGGTTTTTCAACACTAACACAAGTGCGAAAAGTGGTTTTTCAACACTATCACAAGTGCAAAAAGTGTTTTTCCCACACTAATACAAGTGCAAAAGTGGTTTCCTGCACCAACACAAGTGCGAAAAGTGTTTTTTCAACACTAACACAAGTGTGAAAAGTGTTTTTTCCAGACTAATACAAGCGCAAAGGTGGTTTCCTGCACCAACACAAGTGCAAAAAGTGTTTTTTCAACACTAACACAAGTGCGAAAAGTGGTTTTTCAACACTAACACAAGTGCGAAAAGTGGTTTTTCAACACTATCACAAGTGCAAAAAGTGTTTTTCCCACACTAATACAAGTGCGAAAAGTGGTTTTCCACACTAATACAAGTGCAAAAGTGGTTTTTCAACACTAACACAAGTGCGAAAAGTGGTTTTTCAGCACTAACACAAGTGCGAAAAGTGGTTTTTCAACACTATCACAAGTGCAAAAAGTGTTTTTTCCATACTAAGACAAGTGCAAAAGTGGTTTCCTGCACCAACACAAGTGCGAAAAGTGGTTTTTCAACACTAACACAAGTGCGAAAAGTGGTTTTTCCAAACTAATACAGGTGTGAAAAGTGGTTTCCTTCACTAACACAAGTGCGAAAAGTGGTTTTTCAACACTAACACAAGTGCGAAAAGTGGTTTTTCAACACTAATACAAGTGGGAAAAGTGGTTTTTCAACACTAACACAAGTGCGAAAAGTGGTTTTTCAACACTAACACAAGTGCGAAAAGTGGTTTTTCCACACTAATACAAGTACAAAAGTGGTTTTTCAACACTAACACAAGTGCGAAAAGTGGTTTTTCAACACTAGCACAAGTGCGAAAAGTGGTTTTTCAACACTAACACAAGTGCGAAAAGTGTTTTTTCCACACTAATACAAGTGCAAAAGTGGTTTCCTGCACCAACACAAGTGCGAAAAGTGGTTTTTCAACACTAACACAAGTGCGAAAAGTGTTTTTTCAACACTAACACAAGTGCGAAAAGTGGTTTTTCAACACTAACACAAGTGCGAAAAGTGGTTTTTCAACACTAACACAAGTGCGAAAAGTGGTTTTTCAACACTATCACAAGTGCGAAAAGTGGTTTTTCAACGCTATCACAAATGTAAAAAGTGTTTTTTCCACACCAATACAAGTGCAAAAGTGGTTTTTCAACACTAACATAAGTGCGAAAAGTGGTTTTTCAACACTAACACAAGTGCGAAAAGTGGGTTTTCAACACTAATACAAGTGCAAAAGTGGTTTTTCAACACTAGCACAAGTGCGAAAAGTGGTTTTTCCACACTAATACAAGTGCAAAAGTGGTTTCCTGCACCAACACAAGTGCGAAAAGTGGTTTTTCAACACTAACACAAGTGCGAAAAGTGGTTTTTCAACACTATCACAAGTGCAAAAAGTGTTTTTCCACACTAATACAAGTGCAAAAGTGGTTTCCTGCAGCAACACAAGTGCGAAAAGTGGTTTTTCAACACTAAGACAAGTGCGAAAAGTGGTTTTTCAACAATAACACAAGTGCAAAAAGTTTTTTTCCACACTAACACAAGTGCGAAAAGTGGTTTCCTGCACCAACACAAGTGCGAAAAGTGGATTTTCAACACTAACACAAGTGCGAAAAGGGGGTTTTCTACACTAACACAAGTGCGAAAAGTGGGTTTTCAACACTAACACAAGTGCGAAAAGTGGGTTTTCAACACTAACACAAGTGCGAAAAGTGGGTTTTCAACACTAACACAAGTGCAAAAAGTGGTTTTTCAATGCTATCACAAGTGTAAAAAGTGTTTTTTCCACACTAATACAAGTGCAAAAGTGGTTTTTCAACACTAACACAAGTGCGAAAAGTGGTTTTTCAACACTAACACAAGTGCGAAAAGTGGGTTTTCAACACTAATACAAGTGCAAAAGTGGTTTTTCAACACTAACACAAGTGCGAAAAGTGGTTTTTCCACATTAATACAAGTGCAAAAGTGGTTTCCTGCACCAACACAAGTGCGAAAAGTGGTTTTTCAACACTAACACGAGTGCGAAAAGTGGTTTTTCAACACTATCACAAGTGCAAAAAGTGTTTTTTCAATACTAATACAAGTGCAAAAGTGGTTTCCTGCACCAACACAAGTGCGAAAAGTGGTTTTTCAACACTAACACAAGTGCGAAAAGTGGTTTTTCAACACTAACACAAGTGCAAAAAGTGTTTTTTCCACACTAACACAAGTGCAAAAAGTGGTTTCCTGCACCAACACAAGTGCAAAAAGTGGATTTTCAACACTAACACAAGTGCGAAAAGGGGGTTTTCAAAACTAACACAAGTGCGAAAAGTGGGTTTTCAACACTAACACAAGTGCGAAAAGTGGTTTTTCAACACTATCACAAGTGCAAAAAGTGTTTTTCCCACACTAATACAAGTGCAAAAGTGGTTTCCTGCACCAACACAAGTGTGAAAAGTGTTTTTTCAACACTAACACAAGTGCGAAAAGTGTTTTTTCAACACTAACACAAGTGCGAAAAGTGGTTTTTCAACACTATCACAAGTGCAAAAAGTGTTTTTCCCACACTAATACAAGTGCAAAAGTGGTTTCCTGCACCAACACAAGTGTGAAAAGTGTTTTTTCCACACTAATACAAGCACAAAAGTGGTTTCCTGCACCAACACAAGTGCAAAAAGTGTTTTTTCAACACTAACACAAGTGCGAAAAGTGGTTTTTCAACACTAACACAAGTGCGAAAAGTGGTTTTTCAACGCTAACACAAGTGCGAAAAGTGGTTTTTCCACACTAATACAAGTGCAAAAGTGGTTTTTCAACACTAACACAAGTGCGAAAAGTGGTTTTCCACACTAATACAAGTGCGAAAAGTGGTTTTTCAACACTAACACAAGTGCGAAAAGTGGTTTTTCCACACTAATACAAGTGCAAAAGTGGTTTTTCAACACTAACACAAGTGCGAAAAGTGGTTTTTCAGCCCTAAGACAAGTGCGAAAAGTGGTTTTTCAATGCTATCGCAAGTGTAAAAAGTGTTTTTTCCACACTAATACAAGTGCAAAAGTGGTTTTTCAACACTAACACAAGTGCGAAAAGTGGTTTTTCAACACTAACACAAGTGCGAAAAGTGGGTTTTCCATACTAATACAAGTGCAAAAGTGGTTTCCTCCACCAACACAAGTGCGAAAAGTGGTTTTTCAACAATAACACAAGTGCGAAAAGTGTTTTTTCCATACTAATACAAGTGCAAAAGTGGTTTCCTCCACCAACACAAGTGCGAAAAGTGGTTTTTCAACAATAACACAAGTGCGAAAAGTGGTTTTTCCACACTAATACAAGCGCAAAAGTGGTTTTTCAACACTAACACAAGTGCGAAAAGTGGTTTTTCAGCCCTAACACAAGTGCGAAAAGTGGTTTTTCAACACTATCACAAGTGTAAAAAGTGTTTTTTCCACACTAATACAAGTGCAAAAGTGGTTTTTCAACACTAACACAAGTGCGAAAAGTGGTTTTTCAACACTAACACAAGTGCGAAAAGTGGGTTTTCAACACTAATACAAGTGCAAAAGTGGTTTTTCAACACTAACACAAGTGCGAAAAGTGGTTTTTCCACACTAATACAAGTGCAAAAGTGGTTTCCTGCACCAACACAAGTGCGAAAAGTGGTTTTTCAACACTAACACAAGTGTGAAAAGTGGTTTTTCCACATTAATACAAGTGCAAAAGTGGTTTCCTGCACCAACACAAGTGCGAAAAGTGGTTTTTCAACACTAACACGAGTGCGAAAAGTGGTTTTTCAACACTATCACAAGTGCAAAAAGTGTTTTTTCAATACTAATACAAGTGCAAAAGTGGTTTCCTGCACCAACACAAGTGCGAAAAGTGGTTTTTCAACACTAATACAAGTGCGAAAAGTGGTTTTTCAACACTAACACAAGTGCGAAAAGTGTTTTTTCCATACTAATACAAGTGCAAAAGTGGTTTCCTCCACCAACACAAGTGCGAAAAGTGGTTTTTCAACAATAACACAAGTGCGAAAAGTGGTTTTTCCACACTAATACAAGCGCAAAAGTGGTTTTTCAACACTAACACAAGTGCGATAAGTGGTTTTTCAACACGAACACAAGTGCGAAAAGTGGTTTTTCAACACTATCACAAGTGCAAAAAGTGTTTTTTCCACACTAATACAGGTGCAAAAGTGGTTTCCTGCACCAACACAAGTGCGAAAAGTGGTTTTTCAACACTAACACAAGTGCAAAAAGTGTTTTTTCAACACTAACACAAGTGTGAAAAGTGTTTTTTCCACACTAATACAAGTGCAAAAGTGGTTTCCTGCACCAACACAAGTGCGAAAAGTGGTTTTTCAACACTAATACAAGTGCGAAAAGTGGTTTTTCAACACTAACACAAGTGCGAAAAGTGGTTTTTCCACACTAATACAAGTGCAAAAAGTGGTTTTTCAACACTAACACAAGTGCGAAAAGTGGTTTTTCCACACTAATACAAGTGCAAAAGTGGTTTCCTGCACCAACACAAGTGTGAAAAGTGGTTTTTCAACACTAACACAAGTGCGAAAAGTGGTTTTTCAACACTAACACAGGTGCGAAAAGTGGTTTCCTTCACTAACACATGTGCGAAAAGTGGTTTATCAACACTAACACAAGTGCGAAAAGTGGTTTTTCAACACTAACACAAGTGCGAAAAGTGGTTTTTCAACACTATCACAAGTGCAAAAAGTGTTTTTTCCACACTAATACAAGTGCAAAAGTGGTTTCCTGCACCAACACAAGTGCGAAAAGTGGTTTTTCAACACTAACACAAGTGCGAAAAGTGGTTTTTCAACACTAACACAAGTGCGAAAAGTGGTTTTTCAACACTAACACAAGTGCGAAAAGTGGTTTTTCAACACTAACACAAGTGCGAAAAGTGGTTTTTCCACACTAATACAAGTGCAAAAGTGGTTTTTCAACACTAACACAAGTGCGAAAAGTGGTTTTTCAGCCCTAACACAAGTGCGAAAAGTGGATTTTCAACACTATCACAAGTGCAAAAAGTGTTTTTTCCACACTAATACAAGTGCAAAAGTGGTTTCCTCCACCAACACAAGTGTGAAAAGTGGTTTTTCAACACCAACACAAGTGCGAAAAGTGGTTTTTCAACACTAAGACAAGTGCGAAAAGTGGTTTTTCAACGCTATCACAAGTGTAAAAAGTGTTTTTTCCACACTAATACAAGTGCAAAAGTGGTTTTTCAACACTAACACAAGTGCGAAAAGTGGTTTTTCAACACTAACACAAGTGCGAAAAGTGGGTTTTCAACACTAATACAAGTGCAAAAGTGGTTTTTCAACACTAACACAAGTGCGAAAAGTGGTTTTTCCACACTAATACAAGTGCAAAAGTGGTATCCTGCACCAACACAAGTGCGAAAAGTGGTTTTTCAACACTAACACAAGTGCGAAAAGTGTTTTTTCAACACTAACACAAGTGTGAAAAGTGGTTTTTCAACACTATCACAAGTGCAAAAAGTGTTTTTTCCACACTAATACAAGTGCAAAAGTGGTTTCCTGCACCAACACAAGTGCGAAAAGTGGTTTTTCAACACTAACACAAGTGCGAAAAGTGGGTTTTCAACACTAACACAAGTGCGAAAAGTGGTTTTTCAACACTAACACAAGTGCGAAAAGTGGTTTTTCAACACTATCACAAGTGCAAAAAGTGTTTTTCCCACACTAATACAAGCGCAAAAGTGGTTTCCTGCACCAACACAAGTGCAAAAAGTGGTTTTTCAACACTAACACAAGTGCGAAAAGTGGTTTTTCAACACTAACACAAGTGCGAAAAGTGGTTTTTCAACACTAACACAAGTGCCAAAAGTGGTTTTTCCACACTAATACAAGTGCAAAAGTGGTTTTTCAACACTAACACAAGTGCAAAAAGGGGGTTTTCAACACTAACACAAGTGCGAAAAGTGGGTTTTCAACACTAACACAAGTGCGAAAAGTGGTTTTTCAACACTAACACAAGTGCGAAAAGTGGTTTTTCAACACTATCACAAGTGCAAAAAGTGTTTTTCCCACACTAATACAAGTGCAAAAGTGGTTTTTCAACACTAACACAAGTGCGAAAAGTGGTTTTTCCACACTAATACAAGTGCGAAAAGTGGTTTTTCAACACTATCACAAGTGCAAAAAGTGTTTTTCCCACACTAATACAAGTGCGAAAAGTGGTTTTCCACACTAATACAAGTGCAAAAGTGGTTTTTCAACACTAACACAAGTGCGAAAAGTGGTTTTTCAGCACTAACACAAGTGCGAAAAGTGGTTTTTCAACACTATCACAAGTGCAAAAAGTGTTTTTTCCATACTAATACAAGTGCAAAAGTGGTTTCCTGCACCAACACAAGTGCGAAAAGTGGTTTTTCAACACTAACACAAGTGCGAAAAGTGGTTTTTCCAAACGAATACAGGTGCGAAAAGTGGTTTCCTTCACTAACACAAGTGCGAAAAGTGGTTTTTCAACACTAACACAAGTGCGAAAAGTGGTTTTTCAACACTAATACAAGTGGGAAAAGTGGTTTTTCAACACTAACACAAGTGCGAAAAGTGGTTTTTCAACACTAACACAAGTGCGAAAAGTGGTTTTTCCACACTAATACAAGTACAAAAGTGGTTTTTCAACACTAACACAAGTGCGAAAAGTGGTTTTTCAACACTAGCACAAGTGCGAAAAGTGGTTTTTCAACACTAACACAAGTGCGAAAAGTGTTTTTTCCACACTAATACAAGTGCAAAAGTGGTTTCCTGCACCAACACAAGTGCGAAAAGTGGTTTTTCAACACTAACACAAGTGCGAAAAGTGTTTTTTCAACACTAACACAAGTGCGAAAAGTGGTTTTTCAACACTAACACAAGTGCGAAAAGTGGTTTTTCAACACTAACACAAGTGCGAAAAGTGGTTTTTCAACACTATCACAAGTCCAAAAAGTGTTTTTTCCACACTAATACAAGTGCAAAAGTGGTTTTCCTGCACCAACACAAGTGCGAAAAGTGGTTTTTCAACACTAATACAAGTGCAAAAAGTGGTTTTTCAACAATAACACAAGTGCGAAAAGTGTTTTTTCCACACTAATACAAGTGCAAAAGTGGTTTCCTGCACCAACACAAGTGCGAAAAGTGGTTTTTCAACACTAACACAGGTGCGAAAAGTGGTTTCCTTCACTAACACAAGTGCGAAAAGTGGTTTTTCAACACTAACACAAGTGCGAAAGTTGTTTTTCAACACTAACACAAGTGCGAAAAGTGGTTTTTCAACACTAACACAAGTGCGAAAAGTGGTTTTTCAACACTAACACAAGTGCGAAAAGTGGTTTTTCAACACTAACACAAGTGCGAAAAGTGGTTTTTCAACACTATCACAAGTGCAAAAAGTGTTTTTTCCACACTAATACAAGTGCAAAAGTGGTTTCCTGCACCAACACAAGTGCGAAAAGTGGTTTTTCAACAATAACACAAGTGCGAAAAGTGGTTTTTCAACGCTATCACAAGTGTAAAAAGTGTTTTTTCCACACTAATACAAGTGCAAAAGTGGTTTTTCAACACTAACACAAGTGCAAAAAGTGGTTTTTCAACACTAACACAAGTGCAAAAAGTGTTTTTTCCACACTAACACAAGTGCGAAAAGTGGTTTCCTGCACCAACACAAGTGCGAAAAGTGGATTTTCAACACCAACACAAGTGCGAAAAGGGGGTTTTCAACACTAACACAAGTGCAAAAAGTGGGTTTTCAACACTAACACAAGTGCAAAAAGTGGTTTTTCAACACTAACACAAGTGCGAAAAGTGGTTTTTCAACACTATCACAAGTGCAAAAAGTGTTTTTCCCACACTAATACAAGTGCAAAAGTGGTTTCCTGCACCAACACAAGTGCGAAAAGTGTTTTTTCAACACTAACACAAGTGTGAAAAGTGTTTTTTCCAGACTAATACAAGCGCAAAGGTGGTTTTCTGCACCAACACAAGTGCAAAAAGTGTTTTTTCAACACTAACACAAGTGCAAAAAGTGGTTTTTCAACACTAACACAAGTGCGAAAAGTGGTTTTTCAACACTATCACAAGTGCAAAAAGTGTTTTTCCCACACTAATACAAGTGCGAAAAGTGGTTTTCCACACTAATACAAGTGCAAAAGTGGTTTTTCAACACTAACACAAGTGCGAAAAGTGGTTTTTCAGCACTAACACAAGTGCGAAAAGTGGTTTTTCAACACTATCACAAGTGCAAAAAGTGTTTTTTCCATACTAATACAAGTGCAAAAGTGGTTTCCTGCACCAACACAAGTGCGAAAAGTGGTTTTTCAACACTAACACAAGTGCGAAAAGTGGTTTTTCCAAACTAATACAGGTGCGAAAAGTGGTTTCCTTCACTAACACAAGTGCGAAAAGTGGTTTTTCAACACTAACACAAGTGCGAAAAGTGGTTTTTCAACACTAATACAAGTGGGAAAAGTGGTTTTTCAACACTAACACAAGTGCGAAAAGTGGTTTTTCAACACTAACACAAGTGCGAAAAGTGGTTTTTCCACACTAATACAAGTACAAAAGTGGTTTTTCAACACTAACACAAGTGCGAAAAGTGGTTTTTCAACACTAGCACAAGTGCGAAAAGTGGTTTTTCAACACTAACACAAGTGCGAAAAGTGTTTTTTCCACACTAATACAAGTGCAAAAGTGGTTTCCTGCACCAACACAAGTGCGAAAAGTGGTTTTTCAACACTAACACAAGTGCGAAAAGTGTTTTTTCAACACTAACACAAGTGCGAAAAGTGGTTTTTCAACACTAACACAAGTGCGAAAAGTGGTTTTTCAACACTAACACAAGTGCGAAAAGTGGTTTTTCAACACTATCACAAGTCCAAAAAGTGTTTTTTCCACACTAATACAAGTGCAAAAGTGGTTTTCCTGCACCAACACAAGTGCGAAAAGTGGTTTTTCAACACTAATACAAGTGCAAAAAGTGGTTTTTCAACACTAACACAAGTGCGAAAAGTGTTTTTTCCACACTAATACAAGTGCAAAAGTGGTTTCCTGCACCAACACAAGTGCGAAAATTGGTTTTTCAACACTAACACAGGTGCGAAAAGTGGTTTCCTTCACTAACACAAGTGCGAAAAGTGGTTTTTCAACACTAACACAAGTGCGAAAGTTGTTTTTCAACACTAACACAAGTGCGAAAAGTGGTTTTTCAACACTAACACAAGTGCGAAAAGTGGTTTTTCAACACTAACACAAGTGCGAAAAGTGGTTTTTCAACACTAACACAAGTGCGAAAAGTGGTTTTTCAACACTATCACAAGTGCAAAAAGTGTTTTTTCCACACTAATACAAGTGCAAAAGTGGTTTCCTGCACCAACACAAGTGCGAAAAGTGGTTTTTCAACACTAACACAAGTGCGAAAAGTGGTTTTTCAACGCTATCACAAGTGTAAAAAGTGTTTTTACCACACTAATACAAGTGCAAAAGTGGTTTTTCAACACTAACACAAGTGCAAAAAGTGGTTTTTCAACACTAACACAAGTGCAAAAAGTGTTTTTTCCACACTAACACAAGTGCGAAAAGTGGTTTCCTGCACCAACACAAGTGCGAAAAGTGGATTTTCAACACTAACACAAGTGCGAAAAGGGGTTTTTCAACACTAACACAAGTGCAAAAAGTGGGTTTTCAACACTAACACAAGTGCAAAAAGTGGTTTTTCAACACTAACACAAGTGCGAAAAGTGGTTTTTCAACACTATCACAAGTGCAAAAAGTGTTTTTCCCACACTAATACAAGTGCAAAAGTGGTTTCCTGCACCAACACAAGTGCGAAAAGTGTTTTTTCAACACTAACACAAGTGTGAAAGTGTTTTTTCCAGACTAATACAAGCGCAAAGGTGGTTTCCTGCACCAACACAAGTGCAAAAAGTGTTTTTTCAACACTAACACAAGTGCGAAAAGTGGTTTTTCAACACTAACACAAGTGCGAAAAGTGGTTTTTCAACACTAACACAAGTGCGAAAAGTGGTTTTTCCACACTAATACAAGTGCAAAAGTGGTTTTTCAACACTAACACAAGTGCGAAAAGTGGTTTTTCCACACTGATACAAGTGCGAAAAGTGGTTTTTCAACACTAACACAAGTGCGAAAAGTGGTTTTTCAACACTAACACAAGTGCGAAAAGTGGTTTTTCCACACTAATACAAGTGCAAAAGTGGTTTTTCAACACTAACACAAGTGCGAAAAGTGGTTTTTCAACACTAACACAAGTGCGAAAAGTGGTTTTTCAACACTATCACAAGTCCAAAAAGTGTTTTTTCCACACTAATACAAGTGCAAAAGTGGTTTCCTGCACCAACACAAGTGCGAAAAGTGGTTTTTCAACACTAATACAAGTGCGAAAAGTGGTTTTTCAACACTAACACAAGTGTGAAAAGTGTTTTTTCCACACTAACACAAGTGCCAAAGTGGTTTCCTGCACCAACACAAGTGTGAAACGTGGTTTTTCAACACTAACACAAGTGCGAAAAGTGGTTTTTCAACACTAACACAGGTGCGAAAAGTGGTTTCCTTCACTAACACAAGTGCGAAAAGTGGTTTTTCAACACTAACACAAGTGCGAAAAGTGGTTTTTCAACACTAACACAAGTGCGAAAAGTGGTTTTTCAACACTAACACAAGTGCGAAAAGTGGTTTTTCAACACTAACACAAGTGCAAAAAGTGGTTTTTCAACACTAACACAAGTGCAAAAAGTGGTTTTTCAACAATAACACAAGTGCGAAAAGTGGATTTTCAACACTATCACAAGTGCAAAAAGTGTTTTTTCCACACTAATACAAGTGCAAAAGTGGTTTCCTGCACCAACACAAGTGCGAAAAGTGGTTTTTCAACACTAACACAAGTGCAAAAAGTGGTTTTTCAACACTAACACAAGTGCAAAAAGTGTTTTTTCCACACTAACACATGTGCGAAAAGTGGTTTCCTGCACCAACACAAGTGCGAAAAGTGGATTTTCAACACTAACACAAGTGCGAAAAGGGGGTTTTCAACACTAACACAAGTGCGAAAAGTGGTTTTTCAACACTATCACAAGTGCAAAAAGTGTTTTTCCCACATGAATACAAGTGCAAAAGTGGTTTCCTGCACCAACACAAGTGCGAAATGTGGGTTTTCAACACTAACACAAGTGCGAAAAGTGGTTTTTCAACACTATCACAAGTGCAAAAAGTGTTTTTCCCACACGAATACAAGTGCAAAAGTGGTTTCCTGCACCAACACAAGTGCGAAAAGTGTTTTTTCAACACTAACACAAGTGTGAAAAGTGTTTTTTCCACACTAATACAAGCTTAAAAGTGGTTTCCTGCACCAACACAAGTGCAAAAAGTGGTTTTTCAACACTAACACAAGTGCGAAAAGTGGTTTTTCAACACTAACACAAGTGCGAAAAGTGGTTTTCCACACTAATACAAGTGCAAAAGTGGTTTTTCAACACTAACACAAGTGCGAAAAGTGGTTTTTCCACACTAATACAAGTGCGAAAAGTGGTTTTTCAACACTAACACAAGTGCGAAAAGTGGTTTTTCCACACTAATACAAGTGCAAAAGTGGTTTTTCAACACTAACACAAGTGCGAAAAGTGGTTTTTCAACACTAACACAAGTGCGAAAAGTGGTTTTTCCACACTAATACAAGTACAAAAGTGGTTTTTCAACACTAACACAAGTGCGAAAAGTGGTTTTTCAACACTAGCACAAGTGCGAAAAGTGGTTTTTCAACACTAACACAAGTGCGAAAAGTGTTTTTTCCACACTAATACAAGTGCAAAAGTGGTTTCCTGCACCAACACAAGTGCGAAAAGTGGTTTTTCAACACTAACACGAGTGCGAAAAGTGTTTTTTCAACACTAACACAAGTGCGAAAAGTGGTTTTTCAACACTAACACAAGTGCGAAAAGTGGTTTTTCAACACTAACACAAGTGTGAAAAGTGGTTTTTCAACACTATCACAAGTGCAAAAAGTGTTTTTTCCACACTAATACAAGTGCAAAAGTGGTTTCCTGCACCAACACAAGTGCGAAAAGTGGTTTTTCAACACTAACACAAGTGCGAAAAGTGGGTTTTCAACACTAACACAAGTGCGAAAAGTGGTTTTTCAACACTAACACAAGTGCGAAAAGTGGTTTTTCAACACTATCACAAGTGCAAAAAGTGTTTTTCCCACACTAATACAAGCGCAAAAGTGGTTTCCTGCACCAACACAAGTGCAAAAAGTGGTTTTTCAACACTAACACAAGTGCGAAAAGTGGTTTTTCAACACTAACACAAGTGCGAAAAGTGGTTTTTCAACACTAACACAAGTGCGAAAAGTGGTTTTTCCACACTAATACAAGTGCAAAAGTGGTTTTTCAACACTAACACAAGTGCGAAAAGGGGGTTTTCAACACTAACACAAGTGCGAAAAGTGGGTTTTCAACACTAACACAAGTGCGAAAAGTGGTTTTTCAACACTAACACAAGTGCGAAAAGTGGTTTTTCAACACTATCACAAGTGCAAAAAGTGTTTTTCCCACACTAATACAAGTGCAAAAGTGGTTTTTCAACACTAACACAAGTGCGAAAAGTGGTTTTTCCACACTAATACAAGTGCGAAAAGTGGTTTTTCAACACTATCACAAGTGCAAAAAGTGTTTTTCCCACACTAATACAAGTGCGAAAAGTGGTTTTCCACACTAATACAAGTGCAAAAGTGGTTTTTCAACACTAACACAAGTGCGAAAAGTGGTTTTTCAGCACTAACACAAGTGCGAAAAGTGGTTTTTCAACACTATCACAAGTGCAAAAAGTGTTTTTTCCATACTAATACAAGTGCAAAAGTGGTTTCCTGCACCAACACAAGTGCGAAAAGTGGTTTTTCAACACTAACACAAGTGCGAAAAGTGGTTTTTCCAAACTAATACAGGTGCGAAAAGTGGTTTTCTTCACTAACACAAGTGCGAAAAGTGGTTTTTCAACACTAACACAAGTGCGAAAAGTGGTTTTTCAACACTAATACAAGTGGGAAAAGTGGTTTTTCAACACTAACACAAGTGCGAAAAGTGGTTTTTCAACACTAACACAAGTGCGAAAAGTGGTTTTTCCATACTAATACAAGTACAAAAGTGGTTTTTCAACACTAACACAAGTGCGAAAAGTGGTTTTTCAACACTAGCACAAGTGCAAAAAGTGGTTTTTCAACACTAACACAAGTGCGAAAAGTGTTTTTTCCACACTAATACAAGTGCAAAAGTGGTTTCCTGCACCAACACAAGTGCGAAAAGTGGTTTTTCAACACTAACACAAGTGCGAAAAGTGTTTTTTCAACACTAACACAAGTGCGAAAAGTGGTTTTTCAACACTAACACAAGTGCGAAAAGTGGTTTTTCAACACTAACACAAGTGCGAAAAGTGGTTTTTCAACACTATCACAAGTCCAAAAAGTGTTTTTTCCACACTAATACAAGTGCAAAAGTGGTTTTCCTGCACCAAACAAGTGCGAAAAGTGGTTTTTCAACACTAATACAAGTGCAAAAAGTGGTTTTTCAACAATAACACAAGTGCGAAAAGTGTTTTTTCCACACTAATACAAGTGCAAAAGTGGTTTCCTGCACCAACACAAGTGCGAAAAGTGGTTTTTCAACACTAACACAGGTGCGAAAAGTGGTTTCCTTCACTAACACAAGTGCGAAAAGTGGTTTTTCAACACTAACACAACTGCGAAAGTTGTTTTTCAACACTAACACAAGTGCGAAAAGTGGTTTTTCAACACTAACACAAGTGCGAAAAGTGGTTTTTCAACACTAACACAAGTGCGAAAAGTGGTTTTTCAACACTAACACAAGTGCGAAAAGTGGTTTTTCAACACTATCACAAGTGCAAAAAGTGTTTTTTCCACACTAATACAAGTGCAAAAGTGGTTTCCTGCACCAACACAAGTGCAAAAAGTGGTTTTTCAACAATAACACAAGTGCGAAAAGTGGTTTTTCAACGCTATCACAAGTGTAAAAAGTGTTTTTTCCACACTAATACAAGTGCAAAAGTGGTTTTTCAACACTAACACAAGTGCAAAAAGTGGTTTTTCAACACTAACACAAGTGCAAAAAGTGTTTTTTCCACACTAACACAAGTGCGAAAAGTGGTTTCCTGCACCAACACAAGTGCGAAAAGTGGATTTTCAACACTAACACAAGTGCGAAAAGGGGGTTTTCAACACTAACACAAGTGCAAAAAGTGGGTTTTCAACACTAACACAAGTGCAAAAAGTGGTTTTTCAACACTAACACAAGTGCGAAAAGTGGTTTTTCAACACTATCACAAGTGCAAAAAGTGTTTTTCCCACACTAATACAAGTGCAAAAGTGGTTTCCTGCACCAACACAAGTGCGAAAAGTGTTTTTTCAACACTAACACAAGTGTGAAAAGTGTTTTTTCCAGACTAATACAAGCGCAAAGGTGGTTTTCTGCACCAACACAAGTGCAAAAAGTGTTTTTTCAACACTAACACAAGTGCAAAAAGTGGTTTTTCAACACTAACACAAGTGCGAAAAGTGGTTTTTCAACACTATCACAAGTGCAAAAAGTGTTTTTCCCACACTAATACAAGTGCGAAAAGTGGTTTTCCACACTAATACAAGTGCAAAAGTGGTTTTTCAACACTAACACAAGTGCGAAAAGTGGTTTTTCAGCACTAACACAAGTGCGAAAAGTGGTTTTTCAACACTATCACAAGTGCAAAAAGTGTTTTTTCCATACTAATACAAGTGCAAAAGTGGTTTCCTGCACCAACACAAGTGCGAAAAGTGGTTTTTCAACACTAACACAAGTGCGAAAAGTGGTTTTTCCAAACTAATACAGGTGCGAAAAGTGGTTTCCTTCACTAACACAAGTGCGAAAAGTGGTTTTTCAACACTAACACAAGTGCGAAAAGTGGTTTTTCAACACTAATACAAGTGGGAAAAGTGGTTTTTCAACACTAACACAAGTGCGAAAAGTGGTTTTTCAACACTAACACAAGTGCGAAAAGTGGTTTTTCCACACTAATACAAGTACGAAAGTGGTTTTTCAACACTAACACAAGTGCGAAAAGTGGTTTTTCAACACTAGCACAAGTGCGAAAAGTGGTTTTTCAACACTAACACAAGTGCGAAAAGTGTTTTTTCCACACTAATACAAGTGCAAAAGTGGTTTCCTGCACCAACACAAGTGCGAAAAGTGGTTTTTCAACACTAACACAAGTGCGAAAAGTGTTTTTTCAACACTAACACAAGTGCGAAAAGTGGTTTTTCAACACTAACACAAGTGCGAAAAGTGGTTTTTCAACACTAACACAAGTGCGAAAAGTGGTTTTTCAACACTATCACAAGTCCAAAAAGTGTTTTTTCCACACTAATACAAGTGCAAAAGTGGTTTTCCTGCACCAACACAAGTGCGAAAAGTGGTTTTTCAACACTAATACAAGTGCAAAAAGTGGTTTTTCAACACTAACACAAGTGCGAAAAGTGTTTTTTCCACACTAATACAAGTGCAAAAGTGGTTTCCTGCACCAACACAAGTGCGAAAAGTGGTTTTTCAACACTAACACAGGTGCGAAAAGTGGTTTCCTTCACTAACACAAGTGCGAAAAGTGGTTTTTCAACACTAACACAAGTGCGAAAGTTGTTTTTCAACACTAACACAAGTGCGAAAAGTGGTTTTTCAACACTAACACAAGTGCGAAAAGTGGTTTTTCAACACTAACACAAGTGCGAAAAGTGTTTTTTCAACACTAACACAAGTGCGAAAAGTGGTTTTTCAACACTATCACAAGTGCAAAAAGTGTTTTTTCCACACTAATACAAGTGCAAAAGTGGTTTCCTGCACCAACACAAGTGCGAAAAGTGGTTTTTCAACACTAACACAAGTGCGAAAAGTGGTTTTTCAACGCTATCACAAGTGTAAAAAGTGTTTTTTCCACACTAATACAAGTGCAAAAGTGGTTTTTCAACACTAACACAAGTGCAAAAAGTGGTTTTTCAACACTAACACAAGTGCAAAAAGTGTTTTTTCCACACTAACACAAGTGCGAAAAGTGGTTTCCTGCACCAACACAAGTGCGAAAAGTGGATTTTCAACACTAACACAAGTGCGAAAAGGGGTTTTTCAACACTAACACAAGTGCAAAAAGTGGGTTTTCAACACTAACACAAGTGCAAAAAGTGGTTTTTCAACACTAACACAAGTGCGAAAAGTGGTTTTTCAACACTATCACAAGTGCAAAAAGTGTTTTTCCCACACTAATACAAGTGCAAAAGTGGTTTCCTGCACCAACACAAGTGCGAAAAGTGTTTTTTCAACACTAACACAAGTGTGAAAAGTGTTTTTTCCAGACTAATACAAGCGCAAAGGTGGTTTCCTGCACCAACACAAGTGCAAAAAGTGTTTTTTCAACACTAACACAAGTGCGAAAAGTGGTTTTTCAACACTAACACAAGTGCGAAAAGTGGTTTTTCAACACTAACACAAGTGCGAAAAGTGGTTTTTCCACACTAATACAAGTGCAAAAGTGGTTTTTCAACACTAACACAAGTGCGAAAAGTGGTTTTTCCACACTGATACAAGTGCGAAAAGTGGTTTTTCAACACTAACACAAGTGCGAAAAGTGGTTTTTCAACACTAACACAAGTGCGAAAAGTGGTTTTTCCACACTAATACAAGTGCAAAAGTGGTTTTTCAACACTAACACAAGTGCGAAAAGTGGTTTTTCAACACTAACACAAGTGCGAAAAGTGGTTTTTCAACACTATCACAAGTCCAAAAAGTGTTTTTTCCACACTAATACAAGTGCAAAAGTGGTTTCCTGCACCAACACAAGTGCGAAAAGTGGTTTTTCAACACTAATACAAGTGCGAAAAGTGGTTTTTCAACACTAACACAAGTGTGAAAAGTGTTTTTTCCACACTAACACAAGTGCCAAAGTGGTTTCCTGCACCAACACAAGTGTGAAACGTGGTTTTTCAACACTAACACAAGTGCGAAAAGTGGTTTTTCAACACTAACACAGGTGCGAAAAGTGGTTTCCTTCACTAACACAAGTGCGAAAAGTGGTTTTTCAACACTAACACAAGTGCGAAAAGTGGTTTTTCAACACTAACACAAGTGCGAAAAGTGGTTTTTCAACACTAACACAAGTGCGAAAAGTGGTTTTTCAACACTAACACAAGTGCAAAAAGTGGTTTTTCAACACTAACACAAGTGCAAAAAGTGTTTTTTCAACAATAACACAAGTGCGAAAAGTGGATTTTCAACACTATCACAAGTGCAAAAAGTGTTTTTTCCACACTAATACAAGTGCAAAAGTGGTTTCCTGCACCAACACAAGTGCGAAAAGTGGTTTTTCAACACTAACACAAGTGCAAAAAGTGGTTTTTCAACACTAACACAAGTGCAAAAAGTGTTTTTTCCACACTAACACATGTGCGAAAAGTGGTTTCCTGCACCAACACAAGTGCGAAAAGTGGATTTTCAACACTAACACAAGTGCGAAAAGGGGGTTTTCAACACTAACACAAGTGCGAAAAGTGGTTTTTCAACACTATCACAAGTGCAAAAAGTGTTTTTCCCACACGAATACAAGTGCAAAAGTGGTTTCCTGCACCAACACAAGTGCGAAATGTGGGTTTTCAACACTAACACAAGTGCGAAAAGTGGTTTTTCAACACTATCACAAGTGCAAAAAGTGTTTTTCCCACACGAATACAAGTGCAAAAGTGGTTTCCTGCACCAACACAAGTGCGAAAAGTGTTTTTTCAACACTAACACAAGTGTGAAAAGTGTTTTTTCCACACTAATACAAGCGCAAAAGTGGTTTCCTGCACCAACACAAGTGCAAAAAGTGGTTTTTCAACACTAACACAAGTGCGAAAAGTGGTTTTTCAACACTAACACAAGTGCGAAAAGTGGTTTTCCACACTAATACAAGTGCAAAAGTGGTTTTTCAACACTAACACAAGTGCGAAAAGTGGTTTTTCCACACTAATACAAGTGCGAAAAGTGGTTTTTCAACACCAACACAAGTGCGAAAAGTGGTTTTTCCACACTAATACAAGTGCAAAAGTGGTTTTTCAACACTAACACAAGTGCGAAAAGTGGTTTTTCAACACTAACACAAGTGCGAAAAGTGGTTTTTCCACACTAATACAAGTACAAAAGTGGTTTTTCAACACTAACACAAGTGCGAAAAGTGGTTTTTCAACACTAGCACAAGTGCGAAAAGTGGTTTTTCAACACTAACACAAGTGCGAAAAGTGATTTTTCCACACTAATACAAGTGCAAAAGTGGTTTCCTGCACCAACACAAGTGCGAAAAGTGGTTTTTCAACACTAACACGAGTGCGAAAAGTGTTTTTTCAACACTAACACAAGTGCGAAAAGTGGTTTTTCAACACTAACACAAGTGCGAAAAGTGGTTTTTCAACACTAACACAAGTGCGAAAAGTGGTTTTTCAACACTATCACAAGTCCAAAAAGTGTTTTTTCCACACTAATACAAGTGCAAAAGTGGTTTTCCTGCACCAACACAAGTGCGAAAAGTGGTTTTTCAACACTAATACAAGTGCAAAAAGTGGTTTTTCAACACTAACACAAGTGCGAAAAGTGTTTTTTCCACACTAATACAAGTGCAAAAGTGGTTTCCTGCACCAACACAAGTGCGAAAAGTGGTTTTTCAACACTAACACAGGTGCGAAAAGTGGTTTCCTTCACTAACACAAGTGCGAAAAGTGGTTTTTCAACACTAACACAAGTGCGAAAGTTGTTTTTCAACACTAACACAAGTGCGAAAAGTGGTTTTTCAACACTAACACAAGTGCGAAAAGTGGTTTTTCAACACTAACACAAGTGCGAAAAGTGGTTTTTCAACACTAACACAAGTGCGAAAAGTGGTTTTTCAACACTATCACAAGTGCAAAAAGTGTTTTTTCCACACTAATACAAGTGCAAAAGTGGTTTCCTGCACCAACACAAGTGCGAAAAGTGGTTTTTCAACACTAACACAAGTGCGAAAAGTGGTTTTTCAACGCTATCACAAGTGTAAAAAGTGTTTTTTCCACACTAATACAAGTGCAAAAGTGGTTTTTCAACACTAACACAAGTGCAAAAAGTGGTTTTTCAACACTAACACAAGTGCAAAAAGTGTTTTTTCCACACTAACACAAGTGCGAAAAGTGGTTTCCTGCACCAACACAAGTGCGAAAAGTGGATTTTCAACACTAACACAAGTGCGAAAAGGGGTTTTTCAACACTAACACAAGTGCAAAAAGTGGGTTTTCAACACTAACACAAGTGCAAAAAGTGTTTTTTCAACACTAACACAAGTGCGAAAAGTGGTTTTTCAACACTATCACAAGTGCAAAAAGTGTTTTTCCCACACTAATACAAGTGCAAAAGTGGTTTCCTGCACCAACACAAGTGCGAAAAGTGTTTTTTCAACACTAACACAAGTGTGAAAAGTGTTTTTTCCAGACTAATACAAGCGCAAAAGTGGTTTCCTGCACTAACACAAGTGCGAAAAGGGGTTTTTCAACACTAACACAAGTGCAAAAAGTGGGTTTTCAACACTAACACAAGTGCAAAAAGTGGTTTTTCAACACTAACACAAGTGCGAAAAGTGGTTTTTCAACACTATCACAAGTGCAAAAAGTGTTTTTCCCACACTAATACAAGTGCAAAAGTGGTTTCCTGCACCAACACAAGTGCGAAAAGTGTTTTTTCAACACTAACACAAGTGTGAAAAGTGTTTTTTCCAGACTAATACAAGCGCAAAGGTGGTTTCCTGCACCAACACAAGTGCAAAAAGTGTTTTTTCAACACTAACACAAGTGCGAAAAGTGGTTTTTCAACACTAACACAAGTGCGAAAAGTGGTTTTTCAACACTAACACAAGTGCGAAAAGTGGTTTTTCCACACTAATACAAGTGCAAAAGTGGTTTTTCAACACTAACACAAGTGCGAAAAGTGGTTTTTCCACACTGATACAAGTGCGAAAAGTGGTTTTTCAACACTAACACAAGTGCGAAAAGTGGTTTTTCCACACTAACACAAGTGCGAAAAGTGGTTTTTCCACACTAATACAAGTGCAAAAGTGGTTTTTCAACACTAACACAAGTGCGAAAAGTGGTTTTTCAACACTAACACAAGTGCGAAAAGTGGTTTTTCAACACTATCACAAGTCCAAAAAGTGTTTTTTCCACACTAATACAAGTGCAAAAGTGGTTTCCTGCACCAACACAAGTGCGAAAAGTGGTTTTTCAACACTAATACAAGTGCGAAAAGTGGTTTTTCAACACTAACACAAGTGTGAAAAGTGTTTTTTCCACACTAACACAAGTGCCAAAGTGGTTTCCTGCACCAACACAAGTGTGAAACGTGGTTTTTCAACACTAACACAAGTGCGAAAAGTGGTTTTTCAACACTAACACAGGTGCGAAAAGTGGTTTCCTTCACTAACACAAGTGCGAAAAGTGGTTTTTCAACACTAACACAAGTGCGAAAAGTGGTTTTTCAACACTAACACAAGTGCGAAAAGTGGTTTTTCAACACTAACACAAGTGCGAAAAGTGGTTTTTCAACACTAACACAAGTGCAAAAAGTGGTTTTTCAACACTAACACAAGTGCAAAAAGTGGTTTTTCAACAATAACACAAGTGTCTAAAAGTCGTGAATTTTCAACACTATCACAAGTGCAAAAAGTGTTTTTTCCACACTAATACAAGTGCAAAAGTGGTTTCCTGCACCAACACAAGTGCGAAAAGTGGTTTTTCAACACTAACACAAGTGCAAAAAGTGGTTTTTTCAACACTAACACAAGTGCAAAAAGTGTTTTTTCCACACTAACACATGTGCGAAAAGTGGTTTCCTGCACCAACACAAGTGCGAAAAGTGGATTTTCAACACTAACACAAGTGCGAAAAGGGGGTTTTCAACACTAACACAAGTGCGAAAAGTGGTTTTTCAACACTATCACAAGTGCAAAAAGTGTTTTTCCCACACGAATACAAGTGCAAAAGTGGTTTCCTGCACCAACACAAGTGCGAAATGTGGGTTTTCAACACTAACACAAGTGCGAAAAGTGGTTTTTCAACACTATCACAAGTGCAAAAAGTGTTTTTCCCACACGAATACAAGTGCAAAAGTGGTTTCCTGCACCAACACAAGTGCGAAAAGTGTTTTTCAACACTAACACAAGTGTGAAAAGTGTTTTTTCCACACTAATACAAGCGCAAAAGTGGTTTCCTGCACCAACACAAGTGCAAAAAGTGGTTTTTCAACACTAACACAAGTGCGAAAAGTGGTTTTTCAACACTAACACAAGTGCGAAAAGTGGTTTTCCACACTAATACAAGTGCAAAAGTGGTTTTTCAACACTAACACAAGTGCGAAAAGTGGTTTTTCCACACTAATACAAGTGCGAAAAGTGGTTTTTCAACACTAACACAAGTGCGAAAAGTGGTTTTTCCACACTAATACAAGTGCAAAAGTGGTTTTTCAACACTAACACAAGTGCGAAAAGTGGTTTTTCAACACTAACACAAGTGCGAAAAGTGGTTTTCCACACTAATACAAGTACAAAAGTGGTTTTTCAACACTAACACAAGTGCGAAAAGTGGTTTTTCAACACTAGCACAAGTGCGAAAAGTGGTTTTTCAACACTAACACAAGTGCGAAAAGTGTTTTTTCCACACTAATACAAGTGCAAAAGTGGTTTCCTGCACCAACACAAGTGCGAAAAGTGGTTTTTCAACACTAACACGAGTGCGAAAAGTGTTTTTTCAACACTAACACAAGTGCGAAAAGTGGTTTTTCAACACTAACACAAGTGCGAAAAGTGGTTTTTCAACACTAACACAAGTGCGAAAAGTGGTTTTTCAACACTATCACAAGTCCAAAAAGTGTTTTTTCCACACTAATACAAGTGCAAAAGTGGTTTTCCTGCACCAACACAAGTGCGAAAAGTGGTTTTTCAACACTAATACAAGTGCAAAAAGTGGTTTTTCAACACTAACACAAGTGCGAAAAGTGTTTTTTCCACACTAATACAGGTGCGAAAAGTGGTTTCCTTCACTAACACAAGTGCGAAAAGTGGTTTTTCACACTAACACAAGTGCGAAAGTTGTTTTTCAACACTAACACAAGTGCGAAAAGTGGTTTTTCAACACTAACACAAGTGCGAAAAGTGGTTTTTCAACACTAACACAAGTGCGAAAAGTGGTTTTTCAACACTAACACAAGTGCGAAAAGTGGTTTTTCAACACTATCACAAGTGCAAAAAGTGTTTTTTCCACACTAATACAAGTGCAAAAGTGGTTTCCCTGCACCAACACAAGTGCGAAAAGTGGTTTTTCAACACTAACACAAGTGCGAAAAGTGGTTTTTCAACGCTATCACAAGTGTAAAAAGTGTTTTTTCCACACTAATACAAGTGCAAAAGTGGTTTTTCAACACTAACACAAGTGCAAAAAGTGGTTTTTCAACACTAACACAAGTGCAAAAAGTGTTTTTTCCACACTAACACAAGTGCGAAAAGTGGTTTCCTGCACCAACACAAGTGCGAAAAGTGGATTTTCAACACTAACACAAGTGCGAAAAGGGGGTTTTTCAACACTAACACAAGTGCAAAAGTGGGTTTTCAACACTAACACAAGTGCAAAAAGTGTTTTTTCCACACTAACACAAGTGCGAAAAGTGGTTTCCTGCACCAACACAAGTGCGAAAAGTGGATTTTCAACACTAACACAAGTGCGAAAAAGGGGTTTTTCAACACTAACACAAGTGCAAAAAGTGGGTTTTCAACACTAACACAAGTGCAAAAAGTGTTTTTTCAACACTAACACAAGTGCGAAAAGTGGTTTTTCAACACTATCACAAGTGCAAAAAGTGTTTTTCCCACACTAATACAAGTGCAAAAGTGGTTTCCTGCACCAACACAAGTGCGAAAAGTGTTTTTTCAACACTAACACAAGTGTGAAAAGTGTTTTTTCCAGACTAATACAAGCGCAAAAGTGGTTTCCTGCACTAACACAAGTGCGAAAAGGGGTTTTTCAACACTAACACAAGTGCAAAAAGTGGGTTTTCAACACTAACACAAGTGCAAAAAGTGGTTTTTCAACACTAACACAAGTGCGAAAAGTGGTTTTTCAACACTATCACAAGTGCAAAAAGTGTTTTTCCCACACTAATACAAGTGCAAAAGTGGTTTCCTGCACCAACACAAGTGCGAAAAGTGTTTTTTCAACACTAACACAAGTGTGAAAAGTGTTTTTTCCAGACTAATACAAGCGCAAAGGTGGTTTCCTGCACCAACACAAGTGCAAAAAGTGTTTTTTCAACACTAACACAAGTGCGAAAAGTGGTTTTTCAACACTAACACAAGTGCGAAAAGTGGTTTTTCAACACTAACACAAGTGCGAAAAGTGGTTTTTCCACACTAATACAAGTGCAAAAGTGGTTTTTCAACACTAACACAAGTGCGAAAAGTGGTTTTTCCACACTGATACAAGTGCGAAAAGTGGTTTTTCAACACTAACACAAGTGCGAAAAGTGGTTTTTCCACACTAACACAAGTGCGAAAAGTGGTTTTTCCACACTAATACAAGTGCAAAAGTGGTTTTTCAACACTAACACAAGTGCGAAAAGTGGTTTTTCAACACTAACACAAGTGCGAAAAGTGGTTTTTCAACACTATCACAAGTCCAAAAAGTGTTTTTTCCACACTAATACAAGTGCAAAAGTGGTTTCCTGCACCAACACAAGTGCGAAAAGTGGTTTTTCAACACTAATACAAGTGCGAAAAGTGGTTTTTCAACACTAACACAAGTGTGAAAAGTGTTTTTTCCACACTAACACAAGTGCCAAAGTGGTTTCCTGCACCAACACAAGTGTGAAACGTGGTTTTTCAACACTAACACAAGTGCGAAAAGTGGTTTTTCAACACTAACACAGGTGCGAAAAGTGGTTTCCTTCACTAACACAAGTGCGAAAAGTGGTTTTTCAACACTAACACAAGTGCGAAAAGTGGTTTTTCAACACTAACACAAGTGCGAAAAGTGGTTTTTCAACACTAACACAAGTGCGAAAAGTGGTTTTTCAACACTAACACAAGTGCAAAAAGTGGTTTTTCAACACTAACACAAGTGCAAAAAGTGGTTTTTCAACAATAACACAAGTGCGAAAAGTGGATTTTCAACACTATCACAAGTGCAAAAAGTGTTTTTTCCACACTAATACAAGTGCAAAAGTGGTTTCCTGCACCAACACAAGTGCGAAAAGTGGTTTTTCAACACTAACACAAGTGCAAAAAGTGGTTTTTCAACACTAACACAAGTGCAAAAAGTGTTTTTTCCACACTAACACATGTGCGAAAAGTGGTTTCCTGCACCAACACAAGTGCAAAAAGTGGATTTTCAACACTAACACAAGTGCGAAAAGGGGGTTTTCAACACTAACACAAGTGCGAAAAGTGGTTTTTCAACACTATCACAAGTGCAAAAAGTGTTTTTCCCACACGAATACAAGTGCAAAAGTGGTTTCCTGCACCAACACAAGTGCGAAATGTGGGTTTTCAACACTAACACAAGTGCGAAAAGTGGTTTTTCAACACTATCACAAGTGCAAAAAGTGTTTTTCCCACACGAATACAAGTGCAAAAGTGGTTTCCTGCACCAACACAAGTGCGAAAAGTGTTTTTTCAACACTAACACAAGTGTGAAAAGTGTTTTTTCCACACTAATACAAGCGCAAAAGTGGTTTCCTGCACCAACACAAGTGCAAAAAGTGGTTTTTCAACACTAACACAAGTGCGAAAAGTGGTTTTTCAACACTAACACAAGTGCGAAAAGTGGTTTTCCACACTAATACAAGTGCAAAAGTGGTTTTTCAACACTAACACAAGTGCGAAAAGTGGTTTTTCCACACTAATACAAGTGCGAAAAGTGGTTTTTCAACACTAACACAAGTGCGAAAAGTGGTTTTTCCACACTAATACAAGTGCAAAAGTGGTTTTTCAACACTAACACAAGTGCGAAAAGTGGTTTTTCAACACTAACACAAGTGCGAAAAGTGGTTTTTCCACACTAATACAAGTACAAAAGTGGTTTTTCAACACTAACACAAGTGCGAAAAGTGGTTTTTCAACACTAGCACAAGTGCGAAAAGTGGTTTTTCAACACTAACACAAGTGCGAAAAGTGTTTTTTCCACACTAATACAAGTGCAAAAGTGGTTTCCTGCACCAACACAAGTGCGAAAAGTGGTTTTTCAACACTAACACGAGTGCGAAAAGTGTTTTTTCAACACTAACACAAGTGCGAAAAGTGGTTTTTCAACACTAACACAAGTGCGAAAAGTGGTTTTTCAACACTAACACAAGTGCGAAAAGTGGTTTTTCAACACTATCACAAGTCCAAAAAGTGTTTTTTCCACACTAATACAAGTGCAAAAGTGGTTTTCCTGCACCAACACAAGTGCGAAAAGTGGTTTTTCAACACTAATACAAGTGCAAAAAGTGGTTTTTCAACACTAACACAAGTGCGAAAAGTGTTTTTTCCACACTAATACAAGTGCAAAAGTGGTTTCCTGCACCAACACAAGTGCGAAAAGTGGTTTTTCAACACTAACACAGGTGCGAAAAGTGGTTTCCTTCACTAACACAAGTGCGAAAAGTGGTTTTTCAACACTAACACAAGTGCGAAAGTTGTTTTTCAACACTAACACAAGTGCGAAAAGTGGTTTTTCAACACTAACACAAGTGCGAAAAGTGGTTTTTCAACACTAACACAAGTGCGAAAAGTGGTTTTTCAACACTAACACAAGTGCGAAAAGTGGTTTTTCAACACTATCACAAGTGCAAAAAGTGTTTTTTCCACACTAATACAAGTGCAAAAGTGGTTTCCTGCACCAACACAAGTGCGAAAAGTGGTTTTTCAACACTAACACAAGTGCGAAAAGTGGTTTTTCAACGCTATCACAAGTGTAAAAAGTGTTTTTTCCACACTAATACAAGTGCAAAAGTGGTTTTTCAACACTAACACAAGTGCAAAAAGTGGTTTTTCAACACTAACACAAGTGCAAAAAGTGTTTTTTCCACACTAACACAAGTGCGAAAAGTGGTTTCCTGCACCAACACAAGTGCGAAAAGTGGATTTTCAACACTAACACAAGTGCGAAAAGGGGTTTTTCAACACTAACACAAGTGCAAAAAGTGGGTTTTCAACACTAACACAAGTGCAAAAAGTGGTTTTTCAACACTAACACAAGTGCGAAAAGTGGTTTTTCAACACTATCACAAGTGCAAAAAGTGTTTTTCCCACACTAATACAAGTGCAAAAGTGGTTTCCTGCACCAACACAAGTGCGAAAAGTGTTTTTTCAACACTAACACAAGTGTGAAAAGTGTTTTTTCCAGACTAATACAAGCGCAAAGGTGGTTTCCTGCACCAACACAAGAGCAAAAAGTGTTTTTTCAACACTAACATAAGTGCGAAAAGTGGTTTTTCAACACTAACACAAGTGCGAAAAGTGGTTTTTCAACACTAACACAAGTGCGAAAAGTGGTTTTTCCACACTAATACAAGTGCAAAAGTGGTTTTTCAACACTAACACAAGTGCGAAAAGTGGTTTTTCCACACAAATACAAGTGCGAAAAGTGGTTTTTCAACACTAACACAAGTGCGAAAAGTGGTTTTTCAACACTAACACAAGTGCGAAAAGTTGTTTTTCCACACTAATACAAGTGCAAAAGTGGTTTTTCAACACTAACACAAGTGCGAAAAGTGGTTTTTCAACACTAACACAAGTGCGAAAAGTGGTTTTTCAACACTATCAGAAGTCCAAAAAGTGTTTTTTCCACACTAATACAAGTGCAAAAGTGGTTTCCTGCACCAACACAAGTGCGAAAAGTGGTTTTTCAACACTAATACAAGTGCGAAAAGTGGTTTTTCAACACTAACACAAGTGTGAAAAGTGTTTTTTCCACACTAACACAAGTGCCAAAGTGGTTTCCTGCACCAACACAAGTGTGAAACGTGGTTTTTCAACACTAACACAAGTGCGAAAAGTGGTTTTTCAACACTAACACAGGTGCGAAAAGTGGTTTCCTTCACTAACACAAGTGCGAAAAGTGGTTTTTCAACACTAACACAAGTGCGAAAAGTGATTTTTCAACACTAACACAAGTGCGAAAAGTGGTTTTTCAACACTAACACAAGTGCGAAAAGTGGTTTTTCAACACTAACACAAGTGCAAAAAGTGGTTTTTCAACACTAACACAAGTGCAAAAAGTGGTTTTTCAACAATAACACAAGTGCGAAAAGTGGATTTTCAACACTATCACAAGTGCAAAAAGTGTTTTTTCCACACTAATACAAGTGCAAAAGTGGTTTCCTGCACCAACACAAGTGCGAAAAGTGGTTTTTCAACACTAGCACAAGTGCGAAAAGTGGTTTTTCAACACTAACACAAGTGCGAAAAGTGTTTTTTCCACACTAATACAAGTGCAAAAGTGGTTTCCTGCACCAACACAAGTGCGAAAAGTGGTTTTTCAACACTAACACGAGTGCGAAAAGTGTTTTTTCAACACTAACACAAGTGCGAAAAGTGGTTTTTCAACACTAACACAAGTGCGAAAAGTGGTTTTTCAACACTAACACAAGTGCGAAAAGTGGTTTTTCAACACTATCACAAGTCCAAAAAGTGTTTTTTCCACACTAATACAAGTGCAAAAGTGGTTTTCCTGCACCAACACAAGTGCGAAAAGTGGTTTTTCAACACTAATACAAGTGCAAAAAGTGGTTTTTCAACACTAACACAAGTGCGAAAAGTGTTTTTTCCACACTAATACAAGTGCAAAAGTGGTTTCCTGCACCAACACAAGTGCGAAAAGTGGTTTTTCAACACTAACACAGGTGCGAAAAGTGGTTTCCTTCACTAACACAAGTGCGAAAAGTGGTTTTTCAACACTAACACAAGTGCGAAAGTTGTTTTTCAACACTAACACAAGTGCGAAAAGTGGTTTTTCAACACTAACACAAGTGCGAAAAGTGGTTTTTCAACACTAACACAAGTGCGAAAAGTGGTTTTTCAACACTAACACAAGTGCGAAAAGTGGTTTTTCAACACTATCACAAGTGCAAAAAGTGTTTTTTCCACACTAATACAAGTGCAAAAGTGGTTTCCTGCACCAACACAAGTGCGAAAAGTGGTTTTTCAACACTAACACAAGTGCGAAAAGTGGTTTTTCAACGCTATCACAAGTGTAAAAAGTGTTTTTTCCACACTAATACAAGTGCAAAAGTGGTTTTTCAACACTAACACAAGTGCAAAAAGTGGTTTTTCAACACTAACACAAGTGCAAAAAGTGTTTTTTCCACACTAACACAAGTGCGAAAAGTGGTTTCCTGCACCAACACAAGTGCGAAAAGTGGATTTTCAACACTAACACAAGTGCGAAAAGGGGTTTTTCAACACTAACACAAGTGCAAAAAGTGGGTTTTCAACACTAACACAAGTGCAAAAAGTGGTTTTTCAACACTAACACAAGTGCGAAAAGTGGTTTTTCAACACTATCACAAGTGCAAAAAGTGTTTTTCCCACACTAATACAAGTGCAAAAGTGGTTTCCTGCACCAACACAAGTGCGAAAAGTGTTTTTTCAACACTAACACAAGTGTGAAAAGTGTTTTTTCCAGACTAATACAAGCGCAAAGGTGGTTTCCTGCACCAACACAAGTGTAAAAAGTGTTTTTTCAACACTAACATAAGTGCGAAAAGTGGTTTTTCAACACTAACACAAGTGCGAAAAGTGGTTTTTCAACACTAACACAAGTGCGAAAAGTGGTTTTTCCACACTAATACAAGTGCAAAAGTGGTTTTTCAACACTAACACAAGTGCGAAAAGTGGTTTTTCCACACAAATACAAGTGCGAAAAGTGGTTTTTCAACACTAACACAAGTGCGAAAAGTGGTTTTTCAACACTAACACATGTGCGAAAAGTGGTTTTTCCACACTAATACAAGTGCAAAAGTGGTTTTTCAACACTAACACAAGTGCGAAAAGTGGTTTTTCAACACTAACACAAGTGCGAAAAGTGGTTTTTCAACACTATCACAAGTCCAAAAAGTGTTTTTTCCACACTAATACAAGTGCAAAAGTGGTTTCCTGCACCAACACAAGTGCGAAAAGTGGTTTTTCAACACTAATACAAGTGCGAAAAGTGGTTTTTCAACACTAACACAAGTGTGAAAAGTGTTTTTTCCACACTAACACAAGTGCCAAAGTGGTTTCCTGCACCAACACAAGTGTGAAACGTGGTTTTTCAACACTAACACAAGTGCGAAAAGTGGTTTTTCAACACTAACACAGGTGCGAAAAGTGGTTTCCTTCACTAACACAAGTGCGAAAAGTGGTTTTTCAACACTAACACAAGTGCGAAAAGTGATTTTTCAACACTAACACAAGTGCGAAAAGTGGTTTTTCAACACTAACACAAGTGCGAAAAGTGGTTTTTCAACACTAACACAAGTGCAAAAAGTGGTTTTTCAACACTAACACAAGTGCAAAAAGTGGTTTTTCAACAATAACACAAGTGCGAAAAGTGGATTTTCAACACTATCACAAGTGCAAAAAGTGTTTTTTCCACACTAATACAAGTGCAAAAGTGGTTTCCTGCACCAACACAAGTGCGAAAAGTGGTTTTTCAACACTAACACAAGTGCGAAAAGTGGTTTTTCAACACTAACACAAGTGCAAAAAGTGTTTTTTCCACACTAACACATGTGCGAAAAGTGGTTTCCTGCACCAACACAAGTGCGAAAAGTGGATTTTCAACACTAACACAAGTGCGAAAAGGGGGTTTTCAACACTAACACAAGTGCGAAAAGTGGTTTTTCAACACTATCACAAGTGCAAAAAGTGTTTTTCCCACACGAATACAAGTGCAAAAGTGGTTTCCTGCACCAACACAAGTGCGAAAAGTGGGTTTTCAACACTAACACAAGTGCGAAAAGTGGTTTTTCAACACTATCACAAGTGCAAAAAGTGTTTTTCCCACACGAATACAAGTGCAAAAGTGGTTTCCTGCACCAACACAAGTGCGAAAAGTGTTTTTTCAACACTAACACAAGTGTGAAAAGTGTTTTTTCCACACTAATACAAGCGCAAAAGTGGTTTCCTGCACCAACACAAGTGCAAAAAGTGGTTTTTCAACACTAACACAAGTGCGAAAAGTGGTTTTTCAACACTAACACAAGTGCGAAAAGTGGTTTTCCACACTAATACAAGTGCAAAAGTGGTTTTTCAACACTAACACAAGTGCGAAAAGTGGTTTTTCCACACTAATACAAGTGCGAAAAGTGGTTTTTCAACACTAACACAAGTGCGAAAAGTGGTTTTTCCACACTAATACAAGTGCAAAAGTGGTTTTTCAAGCACTAACACAAGTGCGAAAAGTGGTTTTTCAGCACTAACACAAGTGCGAAAAGAGGATTTTCAACACTATCACAAGTGCAAAAAGTGTTTTTTCCACACTAATACAAGTGCAAAAGTGGTTTCCTCCACCAACACAAGTGCGAAAAGTGGTTTTTCAACACCAACACAAGTGCGAAAAGTGGTTTTTCAACACTAACACAAGTGCGAAAAGTGGTTTTTCAACGCTATCACAAGTGTAAAAAGTGTTTTTTCCATACTAATACAAGTGCAAAAGTGGTTTTTCAACACTAACACAAGTGCGAAAAGTGGGTTTTCAACACTAATACAAGTGCAAAAGTGGTTTTTCAACACTAACACAAGTGCGAAAAGTGGTTTTTCCACACTAATACAAGTGCAAAAGTGGTTTCCTGCACCAACACAAGTGCGAAAAGTGGTTTTTCAACACTAACACAAGTGCGAAAAGTGGTTTTTCAACACTAACACAAGTGCGAAAAGTGTTTTTTCAACAATAACACAAGTGTGAAAAGTGGTTTTTCCACATTAATACAAGTGCAAAAGTGGTTTCCTGCACCAACACAAGTGCGAAAAGTGGTTTTTCAACACTAACACGAGTGCGAAAAGTGGTTTTTCAACACTATCACAAGTGCAAAAAGTGTTTTTTCAACACTAATACAAGTGCAAAAGTGGTTTCCTGCACCAACACAAGTGCGAAAAGTGGTTTTTCAACACTAACACAAGTGCGAAAAGTGTTTTTTCAACACTAACACAAGTGTGCAAACTGTTTTTTCCACACTAACACAAGTGCAAAAGTGGTTTCCTGCACCAACACAAGTGCGAAAAGTGGTTTTTCAACACTAATACAAGTGCGAAAAGTGGTTTTTCAACAATAACACAAGTGCGAAAAGTGTTTTTTCCATACTAATGCAAGTGCAAAAGTGGTTTCCTGCACCAACACAAGTGCGAAAAGTGGTTTTTCAACACTAACACTAGTGCGAAAAGTGGTTTTTCCACACTAATACAAGTGCAAAAGTGGTTTTTCAACACTAACACAAGTGTGAAAAGTGGTTTTTCAACACGAACACAAGTGCGAAAAGTTGTTTTTCAACACTATCACAAGTGCAAAAAGTGTTTTTTCCACACTAATACAGGTGCAAAAGTGGTTTCCTGCACCAACACAAGTGCGAAAAGTGGATTTTCAACACTAACACAAGTGCGGAAAGTGGTTTTTCAACACTAACACAAGTGCGAAAAGTGGTTTTTGAACACTATCACAAGTGCAAAAAGTGTTTTTGCCACACTAACACATGTGCGAAAAGTGGTTTCCTGCACCAACACAAGTGCGAAAAGTGGATTTTCAACACTAACACAAGTGCGGAAAGTGGTTTTTCAACACTAACACAAGTGCGAAAAGTGGTTTTTCAACACTAATACAAGTGCGAAAAGTGGTTTTTCAACACTATCACAAGTGCAAAAAGTGTTTTTTCCACACTAATACAAGTGCAAAAGTGGTTTCCTGCACCAACACAAGTGCGAAAGTGTTTTTTCAACACTAACACAAGTGTGAAAAGTGTTTTTCCACACTAATACAAGTGCAAAAGTGGTTTCCTGCACCAACACAAGTGCAAAAAGTGGTTTTTCAACACTAACACAAGTGCGAAAAGTGGTTTTTCAACACTAACACAAGTGCGAAAAGTGGTTTTTCAACACTAACACAAGTGCAAAAAGTGGTTTTTCCACACTAATACAAGTGCAAAAGTGGTTTTTCAACACTAACACAAGTGCGAAAAGTGGTTTTCCCACACTAATACAAGTGCGAAAAGTGGTTTTTCAACACTAACACAAGTGCGAAAAGTGGTTTTTCCACACTAATACAAGTGCAAAAGTGGTTTTTCAACACTAACACAAGTGCGAAAAGTGTTTTTTCAACACTAACACAAGTGTGAAAAGTGGTTTTTCCACATTAATACAAGTGCAAAAGTGGTTTCCTGCACCAACACAAGTGCGAAAAGTGGTTTTTCAACACTAACACGAGTGCGAAAAGTGGTTTTTCAACACTATCACAACTGTAAAAAGTGTTTTTTCAACACTAATACAAGTGCAAAAGTGGTTTCCTGCACCAACACAAGTGCGAAAAGTGGTTTTTCAACACTAACACAAGTGCGAAAAGTGTTTTTTCAACACTAACAAAAGTGTGAAAACTGTTTTTTCCACACTAATACAAGTGCAAAAGTGGTTTCCTGCACCAACACAAGTGCGAAAAGTGGTTTTTCAACACTAATACAAGTGCGAAAAGTGGTTTTTCAACACTAACACAAGTGCGAAAAGTGTTTTTTCCATACTAATACAAGTGCAAAAGTGGTTTCCTGCACCAACACAGGTGCGAAAAGTGGTTTTTCAACACTAACACAAGTGCGAAAAGTGGTTTTTCCACACTAATACAAGTGCAAAAGTGGTTTTTCAACACTAACCCAAGTGCGAAAAGTGGTTTTTCAACACTATCACAAGTGCAAAAAGTGTTTTTTCCACAATAATACAGGTGCAAAAGTGGTTTCCTGCACCAACACAAGTGCGAAAAGTGGTTTTTCAACACTAACACAAGTGCAAAAAGTGTTTTTTCAACACTAACACAAGTGTGAAAAGTGTTTTTTCCACACTAAGACAGGTGCAAAAGTGGTTTCCTGCACCAACACAAGTGCGAAAAGTGGTTTTCAACACTAATACAAGTGCGAAAAGTGGTTTTTCAACACTAATACAAGTGCGAAAAGTAGTTTTTCAACACTAACACAAGTGCGAAAAGTGTTTTTTCCATACTAATACAAGTGCAAAAGTGGTTTCCTGCACCAACACAGGTGCGAAAAGTGGTTTTTCAACACTAACACAAGTGCGAAAAGTGGTTTTTCCACACTAATACAAGTGCAAAAGTGGTTTTTCAACACGAACACAAGTGCGAAAAGTGATTTTTCAACACTAACACAAGTGCGAAAAGTGGTTTTTCAACACTAACACAAGTGCGAAAAGTGGTTTTTCAACACTAACACAAGTGCAAAAAGTGGTTTTACAACACTAACACAAGTGCAAAAAGTGGTTTTTCAACAATAACACAAGAGCGAAAAGTGGATTTTCAACACTATCACAAGTGCAAAAAGTGTTTTTTCCACACTAATACAAGTGCAAAAGTGGTTTCCTGCACCAACACAAGTGCGAAAAGTGGTTTTTCAACACTAACACAAGTGCGAAAAGTGGTTTTTCAACACTAACACAAGTGCAAAAAGTGTTTTTCCCACACGAATACAAGTGCAAAAGTGGTTTCCTGCACCAACACAAGTGCGAAAAGTGGGTTTTCAACACTAACACAAGTGCGAAAAGTGGTTTTTCAACACTATCACAAGTGCAAAAAGTGTTTTTCCCACACGAATACAAGTGCAAAAGTGGTTTCCTGCACCAACACAAGTGCGAAAAGTGTTTTTTCAACACTAACACAAGTGTGAAAAGTGTTTTTTCCACACTAATACAAGCGCAAAAGTGGTTTCCTGCACCAACACAAGTGCAAAAAGTGGTTTTTCAACACTAACACAAGTGCGAAAAGTGGTTTTTCAACACTAACACAAGTGCGAAAAGTGGTTTTCCACACTAATACAAGTGCAAAAGTGGTTTTTCAACACTAACACAAGTGCGAAAAGTGGTTTTTCCACACTAATACAAGTGCGAAAAGTGGTTTTTCAACACTAACACAAGTGCGAAAAGTGGTTTTTCCACACTAATACAAGTGCAAAAGTGGTTTTTCAACACTAACACAAGTGCGAAAAGTGGTTTTTCAACACTAACACAAGTGCGAAAAGTGGTTTTTCAACACTAACACAAGTGCAAAAAGTGGTTTTACAACACTAACACAAGTGCAAAAAGTGGTTTTTCAACAATAACACAAGAGCGAAAAGTGGATTTTCAACACTATCACAAGTGCAAAAAGTGTTTTTTCCACACTAATACAAGTGCAAAAGTGGTTTCCTGCACCAACACAAGTGCGAAAAGTGGTTTTTCAACACTAACACAAGTGCGAAAAGTGGTTTTTCAACACTAACACAAGTGCAAAAAGTGTTTTTCCCACACGAATACAAGTGCAAAAGTGGTTTCCTGCACCAACACAAGTGCGAAAAGTGGGTTTTCAACACTAACACAAGTGCGAAAAGTGGTTTTTCAACACTATCACAAGTGCAAAAAGTGTTTTTCCCACACGAATACAAGTGCAAAAGTGGTTTCCTGCACCAACACAAGTGCGAAAAGTGTTTTTTCAACACTAACACAAGTGTGAAAAGTGTTTTTTCCACACTAATACAAGCGCAAAAGTGGTTTCCTGCACCAACACAAGTGCAAAAAGTGGTTTTTCAACACTAACACAAGTGCGAAAAGTGGTTTTTCAACACTAACACAAGTGCGAAAAGTGGTTTTCCACACTAATACAAGTGCAAAAGTGGTTTTTCAACACTAACACAAGTGCGAAAAGTGGTTTTTCCACACTAATACAAGTGCGAAAAGTGGTTTTTCAACACTAACACAAGTGCGAAAAGTGGTTTTTCCACACTAATACAAGTGCAAAAGTGGTTTTTCAACACTAACACAAGTGCGAAAAGTGGTTTTTCAGCACTAACACAAGTGCGAAAAGAGGATTTTCAACACTATCACAAGTGCAAAAAGTGTTTTTTCCACACTAATACAAGTGCAAAAGTGGTTTCCTCCACCAACACAAGTGCGAAAAGTGGTTTTTCAACACCAACACAAGTGCGAAAAGTGGTTTTTCAACACTAACACAAGTGCGAAAAGTGGTTTTTCAACGCTATCACAAGTGTAAAAAGTGTTTTTTCCATACTAATACAAGTGCAAAAGTGGTTTTTCAACACTAACACAAGTGCGAAAAGTGGGTTTTCAACACTAATACAAGTGCAAAAAGTGGTTTTTCAACACTAACACAAGTGCGAAAAGTGTTTTTTCCATACTAATGCAAGTGCAAAAGTGGTTTCCTGCACCAACACAAGTGCGAAAAGTGGTTTTTCAACACTAACACAAGTGCGAAAAGTGGTTTTTCCACACTAATACAAGTGCAAAAGTGGTTTTTCAACACTAACACAAGTGTGAAAAGTGGTTTTTCAACACGAACACAAGTGCGAAAAGTTGTTTTTCAACACTATCACAAGTGCAAAAAGTGTTTTTTCCACACTAATACAGGTGCAAAAGTGGTTTCCTGCACCAACACAAGTGCGAAAAGTGGTTTTTCAACACTAATACAAGTGCGAAAAGTCGTTTTTCAACACTAACACAAGTGCGAAAAGTGGTTTTTCCACACTAATACAAGTGCAAAAAGTGGTTTTTCAACACTAACACAAGTGTGAAAAGTGGTTTTTCAACACTAACACAGGTGCAAAAAGTGGTTTCCTTCACTAACACAAGTGCGAAAAGTGGTTTTTCAACACTAACACAAGTGCGAAAAGTGGTTTTTGAACACTATCACAAGTGCAAAAAGTATTTTTTCCACACTAACACATGTGCGAAAAGTGGTTTCCTGCACCAACACAAGTGCGAAAAGTGGATTTTCAACACTAACACAAGTGCGGAAAGTGGTTTTTCAACACTAACACAAGTGCGAAAAGTGGTTTTTCAACACTAATACAAGTGCGAAAAGTGGTTTTTCAACACTATCACAAGTGCAAAAAGTGTTTTTTCCACACTAATACAAGTGCAAAAGTGGTTTCCTGCACCAACACAAGTGCGAAAGTGTTTTTTCAACACTAACACAAGTGTGAAAAGTGTTTTTTCCACACTAATACAAGTGCAAAAGTGGTTTCCTGCACCAACACAAGTGCAAAAAGTGGTTTTTCCACACTAACACAAGTGCGAAAAGTGGTTTTTCAACACTAACACAAGTGCGAAAAGTGGTTTTTCAACACTAACACAAGTGCAAAAAGTGGTTTTTCCACACTAATACAAGTGCAAAAGTGGTTTTTCAACACTAACACAAGTGCGAAAAGTGGTTTTTCCACACTAATACAAGTGCGAAAAGTGGTTTTTCAACACTAACACAAGTGCGAAAAGTGGTTTTTCCACACTAATACAAGTGCAAAAGTGGTTTTTCAACACTAACACAAGTGCGAAAAGTGTTTTTTCAACACTAACACAAGTGTGAAAAGTGGTTTTTCCACATTAATACAAGTGCAAAAGTGGTTTCCTGCAGCAACACAAGTGCGAAAAGTGGTTTTTCAACACTAACACGAGTGCGAAAAGTGGTTTTTCAACACTATCACAACTGTAAAAAGTGTTTTTTCAACACTAATACAAGTGCAAAAGTGGTTTCCTGCACCAACACAAGTGCGAAAAGTGGTTTTTCAACACTAACACAAGTGCGAAAAGTGTTTTTTCAACACTAACACAAGTGTGAAAACTGTTTTTTCCACACTAATACAAGTGCAAAAGTGGTTTCCTGCACCAACACAAGTGCGAAAAGTGGTTTTTCAACACTAATACAAGTGCGAAAAGTGGTTTTTCAACACTAACACAAGTGCGAAAAGTGTTTTTTCCATACTAATACAAGTGCAAAAGTGGTTTCCTGCACCAACACAGGTGCGAAAAGTGGTTTTTCAACACTAACACAAGTGCGAAAAGTGGTTTTTCCACACTAATACAAGTGCAAAAGTGGATTTTCAACACTAACCCAAGTGCGAAAAGTTGTTTTTCAACACTATCACAAGTGCAAAAAGTGTTTTTTCCACACTAATACAGGTGCAAAAGTGGTTTCCTGCACCAACACAAGTGCGAAAAGTGGATTTTCAACACTAACACAAGTGCGGAAAGTGGTTTTTCAACACTAACACAAGTGCGAAAAGTGGTTTTTGAACACTATCACAAGTGCAAAAAGTGTTTTTGCCACACTAACACATGTGCGAAAAGTGGTTTCCTGCACCAACACAAGTGCGAAAAGTGGATTTTCAACACTAACACAAGTGCGGAAAGTGGTTTTTCAACACTAACACAAGTGCGAAAAGTGGTTTTTCAACACTAATACAAGTGCGAAAAGTGGTTTTTCAACACTATCACAAGTGCAAAAAGTGTTTTTTCCACACTAATACAAGTGCAAAAGTGGTTTCCTGCACCAACACAAGTGCGAAAGTGTTTTTTCAACACTAACACAAGTGTGAAAAGTGTTTTTCCACACTAATACAAGTGCAAAAGTGGTTTCCTGCACCAACACAAGTGCAAAAAGTGGTTTTTCAACACTAACACAAGTGCGAAAAGTGGTTTTTCAACACTAACACAAGTGCGAAAAGTGGTTTTTCAACACTAACACAAGTGCAAAAAGTGGTTTTTCCACACTAATACAAGTGCAAAAGTGGTTTTTCAACACTAACACAAGTGCGAAAAGTGGTTTTCCCACACTAATACAAGTGCGAAAAGTGGTTTTTCAACACTAACACAAGTGCGAAAAGTGGTTTTTCCACACTAATACAAGTGCAAAATTGGTTTTTCAACACTAACACAAGTGCGAAAAGTGTTTTTTCAACACTAACACAAGTGTGAAAAGTGGTTTTTCCACATTAATACAAGTGCAAAAGTGGTTTCCTGCACCAACACAAGTGCGAAAAGTGGTTTTTCAACACTAACACGAGTGCGAAAAGTGGTTTTTCAACACTATCACAACTGTAAAAAGTGTTTTTTCAACACTAATACAAGTGCAAAAGTGGTTTCCTGCACCAACACAAGTGCGAAAAGTGGTTTTTCAACACTAACACAAGTGCGAAAAGTGTTTTTTCAACACTAACAAAAGTGTGAAAACTGTTTTTTCCACACTAATACAAGTGCAAAAGTGGTTTCCTGCACCAACACAAGTGCGAAAAGTGGTTTTTCAACACTAATACAAGTGCGAAAAGTGGTTTTTCAACACTAACACAAGTGCGAAAAGTGTTTTTTCCATACTAATACAAGTGCAAAAGTGGTTTCCTGCACCAACACAGGTGCGAAAAGTGGTTTTTCAACACTAACACAAGTGCGAAAAGTGGTTTTTCCACACTAATACAAGTGCAAAAGTGGTTTTTCAACACTAACCCAAGTGCGAAAAGTGGTTTTTCAACACTATCACAAGTGCAAAAAGTGTTTTTTCCACAATAATACAGGTGCAAAAGTGGTTTCCTGCACCAACACAAGTGCGAAAAGTGGTTTTTCAACACTAACACAAGTGCAAAAAGTGTTTTTTCAACACTAACACAAGTGTGAAAAGTGTTTTTTCCACACTAAGACAGGTGCAAAAGTGGTTTCCTGCACCAACACAAGTGCGAAAAGTGGTTTTCAACACTAATACAAGTGCGAAAAGTGGTTTTTCAACACTAATACAAGTGCGAAAAGTAGTTTTTCAACACTAACACAAGTGCGAAAAGTGTTTTTTCCATACTAATACAAGTGCAAAAGTGGTTTCCTGCACCAACACAGGTGCGAAAAGTGGTTTTTCAACACTAACACAAGTGCGAAAAGTGGTTTTTCCACACTAATACAAGTGCAAAAGTGGTTTTTCAACACGAACACAAGTGCGAAAAGTGATTTTTCAACACTAACACAAGTGCGAAAAGTGGTTTTTCAACACTAACACAAGTGCGAAAAGTGGTTTTTCAACACTAACACAAGTGCAAAAAGTGGTTTTACAACACTAACACAAGTGCAAAAAGTGGTTTTTCAACAATAACACAAGAGCGAAAAGTGGATTTTCAACACTATCACAAGTGCAAAAAGTGTTTTTTCCAGACTAATACAAGCGCAAAGGTGGTTTCCTGCACCAACACAAGTGCAAAAAGTGTTTTTTCAACACTAACACAAGTGCGAAAAGTGGTTTTTCAACACTAACACAAGTGTGAAAAGTGTTTTTTCCAGACTAATACAAGCGCAAAGGTGGTTTCCTGCACCAACACAAGTGCAAAAAGTGTTTTTTCAACACTAACACAAGTGCGAAAAGTGGTTTTTCAACACTAACACAAGTGCGAAAAGTGGTTTTTCAACACTAACACAAGTGCGAAAAGTGGTTTTTCCACACTAATACAAGTGCAAAAGTGGTTTTTCAACACTAACACAAGTGCGAAAAGTGGTTTTTCCACACTGATACAAGTGCGAAAAGTGGTTTTTCAACACTAACACAAGTGCGAAAAGTGGTTTTTCCACACTAACACAAGTGCGAAAAGTGGTTTTTCCACACTAATACAAGTGCAAAAGTGGTTTTTCAACACTAACACAAGTGCGAAAAGTGGTTTTTCAACACTAACACAAGTGCGAAAAGTGGTTTTTCAACACTATCACAAGTCCAAAAAGTGTTTTTTCCACACTAATACAAGTGCAAAAGTGGTTTCCTGCACCAACACAAGTGCGAAAAGTGGTTTTTCAACACTAATACAAGTGCGAAAAGTGGTTTTTCAACACTAACACAAGTGTGAAAAGTGTTTTTTCCACACTAACACAAGTGCCAAAGTGGTTTCCTGCACCAACACAAGTGTGAAACGTGGTTTTTCAACACTAACACAAGTGCGAAAAGTGGTTTTTCAACACTAACACAGGTGCGAAAAGTGGTTTCCTTCACTAACACAAGTGCGAAAAGTGGTTTTTCAACACTAACACAAGTGCGAAAAGTGGTTTTTCAACACTAACACAAGTGCGAAAAGTGGTTTTTCAACACTAACACAAGTGCGAAAAGTGGTTTTTCAACACTAACACAAGTGCAAAAAGTGGTTTTTCAACACTAACACAAGTGCAAAAAGTGGTTTTTCAACAATAACACAAGTGCGAAAAGTGGATTTTCAACACTATCACAAGTGCAAAAAGTGTTTTTTCCACACTAATACAAGTGCAAAAGTGGTTTCCTGCACCAACACAAGTGCGAAAAGTGGTTTTTCAACACTAACACAAGTGCAAAAAGTGGTTTTTCAACACTAACACAAGTGCAAAAAGTGTTTTTTCCACACTAACACATGTGCGAAAAGTGGTTTCCTGCACCAACACAAGTGCAAAAAGTGGATTTTCAACACTAACACAAGTGCGAAAAGGGGGTTTTCAACACTAACACAAGTGCGAAAAGTGGTTTTTCAACACTATCACAAGTGCAAAAAGTGTTTTTCCCACACGAATACAAGTGCAAAAGTGGTTTCCTGCACCAACACAAGTGCGAAATGTGGGTTTTCAACACTAACACAAGTGCGAAAAGTGGTTTTTCAACACTATCACAAGTGCAAAAAGTGTTTTTCCCACACGAATACAAGTGCAAAAGTGGTTTCCTGCACCAACACAAGTGCGAAAAGTGTTTTTTCAACACTAACACAAGTGTGAAAAGTGTTTTTTCCACACTAATACAAGCGCAAAAGTGGTTTCCTGCACCAACACAAGTGCAAAAAGTGGTTTTTCAACACTAACACAAGTGCGAAAAGTGGTTTTTCAACACTAACACAAGTGCGAAAAGTGGTTTTCCACACTAATACAAGTGCAAAAGTGGTTTTTCAACACTAACACAAGTGCGAAAAGTGGTTTTTCCACACTAATACAAGTGCGAAAAGTGGTTTTTCAACACTAACACAAGTGCGAAAAGTGGTTTTTCCACACTAATACAAGTGCAAAAGTGGTTTTTCAACACTAACACAAGTGCGAAAAGTGGTTTTTCAACACTAACACAAGTGCGAAAAGTGGTTTTTCCACACTAATACAAGTACAAAAGTGGTTTTTCAACACTAACACAAGTGCGAAAAGTGGTTTTTCAACACTAGCACAAGTGCGAAAAGTGGTTTTTCAACACTAACACAAGTGCGAAAAGTGTTTTTTCCACACTAATACAAGTGCAAAAGTGGTTTCCTGCACCAACACAAGTGCGAAAAGTGGTTTTTCAACACTAACACGAGTGCGAAAAGTGTTTTTTCAACACTAACACAAGTGCGAAAAGTGGTTTTTCAACACTAACACAAGTGCGAAAAGTGGTTTTTCAACACTAACACAAGTGCGAAAAGTGGTTTTTCAACACTATCACAAGTCCAAAAAGTGTTTTTTCCACACTAATACAAGTGCAAAAGTGGTTTTCCTGCACCAACACAAGTGCGAAAAGTGGTTTTTCAACACTAATACAAGTGCAAAAAGTGGTTTTTCAACACTAACACAAGTGCGAAAAGTGTTTTTTCCACACTAATACAAGTGCAAAAGTGGTTTCCTGCACCAACACAAGTGCGAAAAGTGGTTTTTCAACACTAACACAGGTGCGAAAAGTGGTTTCCTTCACTAACACAAGTGCGAAAAGTGGTTTTTCAACACTAACACAAGTGCGAAAGTTGTTTTTCAACACTAACACAAGTGCGAAAAGTGGTTTTTCAACACTAACACAAGTGCGAAAAGTGGTTTTTCAACACTAACACAAGTGCGAAAAGTGGTTTTTCAACACTAACACAAGTGCGAAAAGTGGTTTTTCAACACTATCACAAGTGCAAAAAGTGTTTTTTCCACACTAATACAAGTGCAAAAGTGGTTTCCTGCACCAACACAAGTGCGAAAAGTGGTTTTTCAACACTAACACAAGTGCGAAAAGTGGTTTTTCAACGCTATCACAAGTGTAAAAAGTGTTTTTTCCACACTAATACAAGTGCAAAAGTGGTTTTTCAACACTAACACAAGTGCAAAAAGTGGTTTTTCAACACTAACACAAGTGCAAAAAGTGTTTTTTCCACACTAACACAAGTGCGAAAAGTGGTTTCCTGCACCAACACAAGTGCGAAAAGTGGATTTTCAACACTAACACAAGTGCGAAAAGGGGTTTTTCAACACTAACACAAGTGCAAAAAGTGGGTTTTCAACACTAACACAAGTGCAAAAAGTGGTTTTTCAACACTAACACAAGTGCGAAAAGTGGTTTTTCAACACTATCACAAGTGCAAAAAGTGTTTTTCCCACACTAATACAAGTGCAAAAGTGGTTTCCTGCACCAACACAAGTGCGAAAAGTGTTTTTTCAACACTAACACAAGTGTGAAAAGTGTTTTTTCCAGACTAATACAAGCGCAAAGGTGGTTTCCTGCACCAACACAAGAGCAAAAAGTGTTTTTTCAACACTAACATAAGTGCGAAAAGTGGTTTTTCAACACTAACACAAGTGCGAAAAGTGGTTTTTCAACACTAACACAAGTGCGAAAAGTGGTTTTTCCACACTAATACAAGTGCAAAAGTGGTTTTTCAACACTAACACAAGTGCGAAAAGTGGTTTTTCCACACAAATACAAGTGCGAAAAGTGGTTTTTCAACACTAACACAAGTGCGAAAAGTGGTTTTTCAACACTAACACAAGTGCGAAAAGTTGTTTTTCCACACTAATACAAGTGCAAAAGTGGTTTTTCAACACTAACACAAGTGCGAAAAGTGGTTTTTCAACACTAACACAAGTGCGAAAAGTGGTTTTTCAACACTATCAGAAGTCCAAAAAGTGTTTTTTCCACACTAATACAAGTGCAAAAGTGGTTTCCTGCACCAACACAAGTGCGAAAAGTGGTTTTTCAACACTAATACAAGTGCGAAAAGTGGTTTTTCAACACTAACACAAGTGTGAAAAGTGTTTTTTCCACACTAACACAAGTGCCAAAGTGGTTTCCTGCACCAACACAAGTGTGAAACGTGGTTTTTCAACACTAACACAAGTGCGAAAAGTGGTTTTTCAACACTAACACAGGTGCGAAAAGTGGTTTCCTTCACTAACACAAGTGCGAAAAGTGGTTTTTCAACACTAACACAAGTGCGAAAAGTGATTTTTCAACACTAACACAAGTGCGAAAAGTGGTTTTTCAACACTAACACAAGTGCGAAAAGTGGTTTTTCAACACTAACACAAGTGCAAAAAGTGGTTTTTCAACACTAACACAAGTGCAAAAAGTGGTTTTTCAACAATAACACAAGTGCGAAAAGTGGATTTTCAACACTATCACAAGTGCAAAAAGTGTTTTTTCCACACTAATACAAGTGCAAAAGTGGTTTCCTGCACCAACACAAGTGCGAAAAGTGGTTTTTCAACACTAGCACAAGTGCGAAAAGTGGTTTTTCAACACTAACACAAGTGCGAAAAGTGTTTTTTCCACACTAATACAAGTGCAAAAGTGGTTTCCTGCACCAACACAAGTGCGAAAAGTGGTTTTTCAACACTAACACGAGTGCGAAAAGTGTTTTTTCAACACTAACACAAGTGCGAAAAGTGGTTTTTCAACACTAACACAAGTGCGAAAAGTGGTTTTTCAACACTAACACAAGTGCGAAAAGTGGTTTTTCAACACTATCACAAGTCCAAAAAGTGTTTTTTCCACACTAATACAAGTGCAAAAGTGGTTTTCCTGCACCAACACAAGTGCGAAAAGTGGTTTTTCAACACTAATACAAGTGCAAAAAGTGGTTTTTCAACACTAACACAAGTGCGAAAAGTGTTTTTTCCACACTAATACAAGTGCAAAAGTGGTTTCCTGCACCAACACAAGTGCGAAAAGTGGTTTTTCAACACTAACACAGGTGCGAAAAGTGGTTTCCTTCACTAACACAAGTGCGAAAAGTGGTTTTTCAACACTAACACAAGTGCGAAAGTTGTTTTTCAACACTAACACAAGTGCGAAAAGTGGTTTTTCAACACTAACACAAGTGCGAAAAGTGGTTTTTCAACACTAACACAAGTGCGAAAAGTGGTTTTTCAACACTAACACAAGTGCGAAAAGTGGTTTTTCAACACTATCACAAGTGCAAAAAGTGTTTTTTCCACACTAATACAAGTGCAAAAGTGGTTTCCTGCACCAACACAAGTGCGAAAAGTGGTTTTTCAACACTAACACAAGTGCGAAAAGTGGTTTTTCAACGCTATCACAAGTGTAAAAAGTGTTTTTTCCACACTAATACAAGTGCAAAAGTGGTTTTTCAACACTAACACAAGTGCAAAAAGTGGTTTTTCAACACTAACACAAGTGCAAAAAGTGTTTTTTCCACACTAACACAAGTGCGAAAAGTGGTTTCCTGCACCAACACAAGTGCGAAAAGTGGATTTTCAACACTAACACAAGTGCGAAAAGGGGTTTTTCAACACTAACACAAGTGCAAAAAGTGGGTTTTCAACACTAACACAAGTGCAAAAAGTGGTTTTTCAACACTAACACAAGTGCGAAAAGTGGTTTTTCAACACTATCACAAGTGCAAAAAGTGTTTTTCCCACACTAATACAAGTGCAAAAGTGGTTTCCTGCACCAACACAAGTGCGAAAAGTGTTTTTTCAACACTAACACAAGTGTGAAAAGTGTTTTTTCCAGACTAATACAAGCGCAAAGGTGGTTTCCTGCACCAACACAAGTGTAAAAAGTGTTTTTTCAACACTAACATAAGTGCGAAAAGTGGTTTTTCAACACTAACACAAGTGCGAAAAGTGGTTTTTCAACACTAACACAAGTGCGAAAAGTGGTTTTTCCACACTAATACAAGTGCAAAAGTGGTTTTTCAACACTAACACAAGTGCGAAAAGTGGTTTATCCACACAAATACAAGTGCGAAAAGTGGTTTTTCAACACTAACACAAGTGCGAAAAGTGGTTTTTCAACACTAACACATGTGCGAAAAGTGGTTTTTCCACACTAATACAAGTGCAAAAGTGGTTTTTCAACACTAATACAAGTGCGAAAAGTGGTTTTTCAACACTAACACAAGTGCGAAAAGTGGTTTTTCAACACTATCACAAGTCCAAAAAGTGTTTTTTCCACACTAATACAAGTGCAAAAGTGGTTTCCTGCACCAACACAAGTGCGAAAAGTGGTTTTTCAACACTAATACAAGTGCGAAAAGTGGTTTTTCAACACTAACACAAGTGTGAAAAGTGTTTTTTCCACACTAACACAAGTGCCAAAGTGGTTTCCTGCACCAACACAAGTGTGAAACGTGGTTTTTCAACACTAACACAAGTGCGAAAAGTGGTTTTTCAACACTAACACAGGTGCGAAAAGTGGTTTCCTTCACTAACACAAGTGCGAAAAGTGGTTTTTCAACACTAACACAAGTGCGAAAAGTGATTTTTCAACACTAACACAAGTGCGAAAAGTGGTTTTTCAACACTAACACAAGTGCGAAAAGTGGTTTTTCAACACTAACACAAGTGCAAAAAGTGGTTTTTCAACACTAACACAAGTGCAAAAAGTGGTTTTTCAACAATAACACAAGTGCGAAAAGTGGATTTTCAACACTATCACAAGTGCAAAAAGTGTTTTTTCCACACTAATACAAGTGCAAAAGTGGTTTCCTGCACCAACACAAGTGCGAAAAGTGGTTTTTCAACACTAACACAAGTGCGAAAAGTGGTTTTTCAACACTAACACAAGTGCAAAAAGTGTTTTTTCCACACTAACACATGTGCGAAAAGTGGTTTCCTGCACCAACACAAGTGCGAAAAGTGGATTTTCAACACTAACACAAGTGCGAAAAGGGGTTTTCAACACTAACACAAGTGCGAAAAGTGGTTTTTCAACACTATCACAAGTGCAAAAAGTGTTTTTCCCACACGAATACAAGTGCAAAAGTGGTTTCCTGCACCAACACAAGTGCGAAAAGTGGGTTTTCAACACTAACACAAGTGCGAAAAGTGGTTTTTCAACACTATCACAAGTGCAAAAAGTGTTTTTCCCACACGAATACAAGTGCAAAAGTGGTTTCCTGCACCAACACAAGTGCGAAAAGTGTTTTTTCAACACTAACACAAGTGTGAAAAGTGTTTTTTTCCACACTAATACAAGCGCAAAAGTGGTTTCCTGCACCAACACAAGTGCAAAAAGTGGTTTTTCAACACTAACACAAGTGCGAAAAGTGGTTTTTCAACACTAACACAAGTGCGAAAAGTGGTTTTCCACACTAATACAAGTGCAAAAGTGGTTTTTCAACACTAACACAAGTGCGAAAAGTGGTTTTTCCACACTAATACAAGTGCGAAAAGTGGTTTTTCAACACTAACACAAGTGCGAAAAGTGGTTTTTCCACACTAATACAAGTGCAAAAAGTGGTTTTCAACACTAACACAAGTGCGAAAAGTGGTTTTTCAGCACTAACACAAGTGCGAAAAGAGGATTTTCAACACTATCACAAGTGCAAAAAGTGTTTTTTCCACACTAATACAAGTGCAAAAGTGGTTTCCTCCACCAACACAAGTGCGAAAAGTGGTTTTTCAACACCAACACAAGTGCGAAAAGTGGTTTTTCAACACTAACACAAGTGCGAAAAGTGGTTTTTCAACGCTATCACAAGTGTAAAAAGTGTTTTTTCCATACTAATACAAGTGCAAAAGTGGTTTTTCAACACTAACACAAGTGCGAAAAGTGGGTTTTCAACACTAATACAAGTGCAAAAGTGGTTTTTCAACACTAACACAAGTGCGAAAAGTGGTTTTTCCACACTAATACAAGTGCAAAAGTGGTTTCCTGCACCAACACAAGTGCGAAAAGTGGTTTTTTCAACACTAACACAAGTGCGAAAAGTGGTTTTTCAACACTAACACAAGTGCGAAAAGTGTTTTTTCAACAATAACACAAGTGTGAAAAGTGGTTTTTCCACATTAATACAAGTGCAAAAGTGGTTTCCTGCACCAACACAAGTGCGGAAAAGTGGTTTTTCAACACTAACACGAGTGCGAAAAGTGGTTTTTCAACACTATCACAAGTGCAAAAAGTGTTTTTTCAACACTAATACAAGTGCAAAAGTGGTTTCCTGCACCACACAAGTGCGAAAAGTGGTTTTTCAACACTAACACAAGTGCGAAAAGTGTTTTTTTCAACACTAACACAAGTGTGCAAACTGTTTTTTCCACACTAACACAAGTGCAAAAGTGGTTTTCCTGCACCAACACAAGTGCGAAAAGTGGTTTTTCAACACTAATACAAGTGCGAAAAGTGGTTTTTCAACAATAACACAAGTGCGAAAAGTGTTTTTTCCATACTAATGCAAGTGCAAAAGTGGTTTCCTGCACCAACACAAGTGCGAAAAAGTGGTTTTTCAACACTAACACAAGTGCGAAAAGTGGTTTTTCCACACTAATACAAGTGCAAAAGTGGTTTTTCAACACTAACACAAGTGTGAAAAGTGTGGTTTTTCAACACGAACACAAGTGCGAAAAGTTGTTTTTCAACACTATCACAAGTGCAAAAAGTGTTTTTTCCACACTAATACAGGTGCAAAAGTGGTTTCCTGCACCAACACAAGTGCGAAAAGTGGATTTTCAACACTAACACAAGTGCGGAAAGTGGTTTTTCAACACTAACACAAGTGCGAAAAGTGGTTTTTGAACACTATCACAAGTGCAAAAAGTGTTTTTGCCACACTAACACATGTGCGAAAAGTGGTTTCCTGCACCAACACAAGTGCGAAAAGTGGATTTTCAACACTAACACAAGTGCGGAAAGTGGTTTTTCAACACTAACACAAGTGCGAAAAGTGGTTTTTCAACACTAATACAAGTGCGAAAAGTGGTTTTTCAACACTATCACAAGTGCAAAAAGTGTTTTTTCCACACTAATACAAGTGCAAAAGTGGTTTCCTGCACCAACACAAGTGCGAAAGTGTTTTTTCAACACTAACACAAGTGTGAAAAGTGTTTTTCCACACTAATACAAGTGCAAAAGTGGTTTCCTGCACCAACACAAGTGCAAAAAGTGGTTTTTCAACACTAACACAAGTGCGAAAAGTGGTTTTTCAACACTAACACAAGTGCGAAAAGTGGTTTTTCAACACTAACACAAGTGCAAAAAGTGGTTTTTCCACACTAATACAAGTGCAAAAGTGGTTTTTCAACACTAACACAAGTGCGAAAAGTGGTTTTCCCACACTAATACAAGTGCGAAAAGTGGTTTTTCAACACTAACACAAGTGCGAAAAGTGGTTTTTCCACACTAATACAAGTGCAAAAGTGGTTTTTCAACACTAACACAAGTGCGAAAAGTGTTTTTTCAACACTAACACAAGTGTGAAAAGTGGTTTTTCCACATTAATACAAGTGCAAAAGTGGTTTCCTGCACCAACACAAGTGCGAAAAGTGGTTTTTCAACACTAACACGAGTGCGAAAAGTGGTTTTTCAACACTATCACAACTGTAAAAAGTGTTTTTTCAACACTAATACAAGTGCAAAAGTGGTTTCCTGCACCAACACAAGTGCGAAAAGTGGTTTTTCAACACTAACACAAGTGCGAAAAGTGTTTTTTCAACACTAACAAAAGTGTGAAAACTGTTTTTTCCACACTAATACAAGTGCAAAAGTGGTTTCCTGCACCAACACAAGTGCGAAAAGTGGTTTTTCAACACTAATACAAGTGCGAAAAGTGGTTTTTCAACACTAACACAAGTGCGAAAAGTGTTTTTTCCATACTAATACAAGTGCAAAAGTGGTTTCCTGCACCAACACAGGTGCGAAAAGTGGTTTTTCAACACTAACACAAGTGCGAAAAGTGGTTTTTCCACACTAATACAAGTGCAAAAGTGGTTTTTCAACACTAACCCAAGTGCGAAAAGTGGTTTTTCAACACTATCACAAGTGCAAAAAGTGTTTTTTCCACAATAATACAGGTGCAAAAGTGGTTTCCTGCACCAACACAAGTGCGAAAAGTGGTTTTTCAACACTAACACAAGTGCAAAAAGTGTTTTTTCAACACTAACACAAGTGTGAAAAGTGTTTTTTCCACACTAAGACAGGTGCAAAAGTGGTTTCCTGCACCAACACAAGTGCGAAAAGTGGTTTTCAACACTAATACAAGTGCGAAAAGTGGTTTTTCAACACTAATACAAGTGCGAAAAGTAGTTTTTCAACACTAACACAAGTGCGAAAAGTGTTTTTTCCATACTAATACAAGTGCAAAAGTGGTTTCCTGCACCAACACAGGTGCGAAAAGTGGTTTTTCAACACTAACACAAGTGCGAAAAGTGGTTTTTCCACACTAATACAAGTGCAAAAGTGGTTTTTCAACACGAACACAAGTGCGAAAAGTGATTTTTCAACACTAACACAAGTGCGAAAAGTGGTTTTTCAACACTAACACAAGTGCGAAAAGTGGTTTTTCAACACTAACACAAGTGCAAAAAGTGGTTTTACAACACTAACACAAGTGCAAAAAGTGGTTTTTCAACAATAACACAAGAGCGAAAAGTGGATTTTCAACACTATCACAAGTGCAAAAAGTGTTTTTTCCACACTAATACAAGTGCAAAAGTGGTTTCCTGCACCAACACAAGTGCGAAAAGTGGTTTTTCAACACTAACACAAGTGCGAAAAGTGGTTTTTCAACACTAACACAAGTGCAAAAAGTGTTTTTCCCACACGAATACAAGTGCAAAAGTGGTTTCCTGCACCAACACAAGTGCGAAAAGTGGGTTTTCAACACTAACACAAGTGCGAAAAGTGGTTTTTCAACACTATCACAAGTGCAAAAAGTGTTTTTCCCACACGAATACAAGTGCAAAAGTGGTTTCCTGCACCAACACAAGTGCGAAAAGTGTTTTTTCAACACTAACACAAGTGTGAAAAGTGTTTTTTCCACACTAATACAAGCGCAAAAGTGGTTTCCTGCACCAACACAAGTGCAAAAAGTGGTTTTTCAACACTAACACAAGTGCGAAAAGTGGTTTTTCAACACTAACACAAGTGCGAAAAGTGGTTTTCCACACTAATACAAGTGCAAAAGTGGTTTTTCAACACTAACACAAGTGCGAAAAGTGGTTTTTCCACACTAATACAAGTGCGAAAAGTGGTTTTTCAACACTAACACAAGTGCGAAAAGTGGTTTTTCCACACTAATACAAGTGCAAAAGTGGTTTTTCAACACTAACACAAGTGCGAAAAGTGGTTTTTCAACACTAACACAAGTGCGAAAAGTGGTTTTTCAACACTAACACAAGTGCAAAAAGTGGTTTTACAACACTAACACAAGTGCAAAAAGTGGTTTTTCAACAATAACACAAGAGCGAAAAGTGGATTTTCAACACTATCACAAGTGCAAAAAGTGTTTTTTCCACACTAATACAAGTGCAAAAGTGGTTTCCTGCACCAACACAAGTGCGAAAAGTGGTTTTTCAACACTAACACAAGTGCGAAAAGTGGTTTTTCAACACTAACACAAGTGCAAAAAGTGTTTTTCCCACACGAATACAAGTGCAAAAGTGGTTTCCTGCACCAACACAAGTGCGAAAAGTGGGTTTTCAACACTAACACAAGTGCGAAAAGTGGTTTTTCAACACTATCACAAGTGCAAAAAGTGTTTTTCCCACACGAATACAAGTGCAAAAGTGGTTTCCTGCACCAACACAAGTGCGAAAAGTGTTTTTTCAACACTAACACAAGTGTGAAAAGTGTTTTTTCCACACTAATACAAGCGCAAAAGTGGTTTCCTGCACCAACACAAGTGCAAAAAGTGGTTTTTCAACACTAACACAAGTGCGAAAAGTGGTTTTTCAACACTAACACAAGTGCGAAAAGTGGTTTTCCACACTAATACAAGTGCAAAAGTGGTTTTTCAACACTAACACAAGTGCGAAAAGTGGTTTTTCCACACTAATACAAGTGCGAAAAGTGGTTTTTCAACACTAACACAAGTGCGAAAAGTGGTTTTTCCACACTAATACAAGTGCAAAAGTGGTTTTTCAACACTAACACAAGTGCGAAAAGTGGTTTTTCAGCACTAACACAAGTGCGAAAAGAGGATTTTCAACACTATCACAAGTGCAAAAAGTGTTTTTTCCACACTAATACAAGTGCAAAAGTGGTTTCCTCCACCAACACAAGTGCGAAAAGTGGTTTTTCAACACCAACACAAGTGCGAAAAGTGGTTTTTCAACACTAACACAAGTGCGAAAAGTGGTTTTTCAACGCTATCACAAGTGTAAAAAGTGTTTTTTCCATACTAATACAAGTGCAAAAGTGGTTTTTCAACACTAACACAAGTGCGAAAAGTGGGTTTTCAACACTAATACAAGTGCAAAAAGTGGTTTTTCAACACTAACACAAGTGCGAAAAGTGTTTTTTCCATACTAATGCAAGTGCAAAAGTGGTTTCCTGCACCAACACAAGTGCGAAAAGTGGTTTTTCAACACTAACACAAGTGCGAAAAGTGGTTTTTCCACACTAATACAAGTGCAAAAGTGGTTTTTCAACACTAACACAAGTGTGAAAAGTGGTTTTTCAACACGAACACAAGTGCGAAAAGTTGTTTTTCAACACTATCACAAGTGCAAAAAGTGTTTTTTCCACACTAATACAGGTGCAAAAGTGGTTTCCTGCACCAACACAAGTGCGAAAAGTGGTTTTTCAACACTAATACAAGTGCGAAAAGTCGTTTTTCAACACTAACACAAGTGCGAAAAGTGGTTTTTCCACACTAATACAAGTGCAAAAAGTGGTTTTTCAACACTAACACAAGTGTGAAAAGTGGTTTTTCAACACTAACACAGGTGCAAAAAGTGGTTTCCTTCACTAACACAAGTGCGAAAAGTGGTTTTTCAACACTAACACAAGTGCGAAAAGTGGTTTTTGAACACTATCACAAGTGCAAAAAGTATTTTTTCCACACTAACACATGTGCGAAAAGTGGTTTCCTGCACCAACACAAGTGCGAAAAGTGGATTTTCAACACTAACACAAGTGCGGAAAGTGGTTTTTCAACACTAACACAAGTGCGAAAAGTGGTTTTTCAACACTAATACAAGTGTGAAAAGTGGTTTTTCAACACTATCACAAGTGCAAAAAGTGTTTTTTCCACACTAATACAAGTGCAAAAGTGGTTTCCTGCACCAACACAAGTGCGAAAGTGTTTTTTCAACACTAACACAAGTGTGAAAAGTGTTTTTTCCACACTAATACAAGTGCAAAAGTGGTTTCCTGCACCAACACAAGTGCAAAAAGTGGTTTTTCCACACTAACACAAGTGCGAAAAGTGGTTTTTCAACACTAACACAAGTGCGAAAAGTGGTTTTTCAACACTAACACAAGTGCAAAAAGTGGTTTTTCCACACTAATACAAGTGCAAAAGTGGTTTTTCAACACTAACACAAGTGCGAAAAGTGGTTTTTCCACACTAATACAAGTGCGAAAAGTGGTTTTTCAACACTAACACAAGTGCGAAAAGTGGTTTTTCCACACTAATACAAGTGCAAAAGTGGTTTTTCAACACTAACACAAGTGCGAAAAGTGTTTTTTCAACACTAACACAAGTGTGAAAAGTGGTTTTTCCACATTAATACAAGTGCAAAAGTGGTTTCCTGCAGCAACACAAGTGCGAAAAGTGGTTTTTCAACACTAACACGAGTGCGAAAAGTGGTTTTTCAACACTATCACAACTGTAAAAAGTGTTTTTTCAACACTAATACAAGTGCAAAAGTGGTTTCCTGCACCAACACAAGTGCGAAAAGTGGTTTTTCAACACTAACACAAGTGCGAAAAGTGTTTTTTCAACACTAACACAAGTGTGAAAACTGTTTTTTCCACACTAATACAAGTGCAAAAGTGGTTTCCTGCACCAACACAAGTGCGAAAAGTGGTTTTTCAACACTAATACAAGTGCGAAAAGTGGTTTTTCAACACTAACACAAGTGCGAAAAGTGTTTTTTCCATACTAATACAAGTGCAAAAGTGGTTTCCTGCACCAACACAGGTGCGAAAAGTGGTTTTTCAACACTAACACAAGTGCGAAAAGTGGTTTTTCCACACTAATACAAGTGCAAAAGTGGATTTTCAACACTAACCCAAGTGCGAAAAGTTGTTTTTCAACACTATCACAAGTGCAAAAAGTGTTTTTTCCACACTAATACAGGTGCAAAAGTGGTTTCCTGCACCAACACAAGTGCGAAAAGTGGATTTTCAACACTAACACAAGTGCGGAAAGTGGTTTTTCAACACTAACACAAGTGCGAAAAGTGGTTTTTGAACACTATCACAAGTGCAAAAAGTGTTTTTGCCACACTAACACATGTGCGAAAAGTGGTTTCCTGCACCAACACAAGTGCGAAAAGTGGATTTTCAACACTAACACAAGTGCGGAAAGTGGTTTTTCAACACTAACACAAGTGCGAAAAGTGGTTTTTCAACACTAATACAAGTGCGAAAAGTGGTTTTTCAACACTATCACAAGTGCAAAAAGTGTTTTTTCCACACTAATACAAGTGCAAAAGTGGTTTCCTGCACCAACACAAGTGCGAAAGTGTTTTTTCAACACTAACACAAGTGTGAAAAGTGTTTTTCCACACTAATACAAGTGCAAAAGTGGTTTCCTGCACCAACACAAGTGCAAAAAGTGGTTTTTCAACACTAACACAAGTGCGAAAAGTGGTTTTTCAACACTAACACAAGTGCGAAAAGTGGTTTTTCAACACTAACACAAGTGCAAAAAGTGGTTTTTCCACACTAATACAAGTGCAAAAGTGGTTTTTCAACACTAACACAAGTGCGAAAAGTGGTTTTCCCACACTAATACAAGTGCGAAAAGTGGTTTTTCAACACTAACACAAGTGCGAAAAGTGGTTTTTCCACACTAATACAAGTGCAAAAGTGGTTTTTCAACACTAACACAAGTGCGAAAAGTGTTTTTTCAACACTAACACAAGTGTGAAAAGTGGTTTTTCCACATTAATACAAGTGCAAAAGTGGTTTCCTGCACCAACACAAGTGCGAAAAGTGGTTTTTCAACACTAACACGAGTGCGAAAAGTGGTTTTTCAACACTATCACAACTGTAAAAAGTGTTTTTTCAACACTAATACAAGTGCAAAAGTGGTTTCCTGCACCAACACAAGTGCGAAAAGTGGTTTTTCAACACTAACACAAGTGCGAAAAGTGTTTTTTCAACACTAACAAAAGTGTGAAAACTGTTTTTTCCACACTAATACAAGTGCAAAAGTGGTTTCCTGCACCAACACAAGTGCGAAAAGTGGTTTTTCAACACTAATACAAGTGCGAAAAGTGGTTTTTCAACACTAACACAAGTGCGAAAAGTGTTTTTTCCATACTAATACAAGTGCAAAAGTGGTTTCCTGCACCAACACAGGTGCGAAAAGTGGTTTTTCAACACTAACACAAGTGCGAAAAGTGGTTTTTCCACACTAATACAAGTGCAAAAGTGGTTTTTCAACACTAACCCAAGTGCGAAAAGTGGTTTTTCAACACTATCACAAGTGCAAAAAGTGTTTTTTCCACAATAATACAGGTGCAAAAGTGGTTTCCTGCACCAACACAAGTGCGAAAAGTGGTTTTTCAACACTAACACAAGTGCAAAAAGTGTTTTTTCAACACTAACACAAGTGTGAAAAGTGTTTTTTCCACACTAAGACAGGTGCAAAAGTGGTTTCCTGCACCAACACAAGTGCGAAAAGTGGTTTTCAACACTAATACAAGTGCGAAAAGTGGTTTTTCAACACTAATACAAGTGCGAAAAGTAGTTTTTCAACACTAACACAAGTGCGAAAAGTGTTTTTTCCATACTAATACAAGTGCAAAAGTGGTTTCCTGCACCAACACAGGTGCGAAAAGTGGTTTTTCAACACTAACACAAGTGCGAAAAGTGGTTTTTCCACACTAATACAAGTGCAAAAGTGGTTTTTCAACACGAACACAAGTGCGAAAAGTGATTTTTCAACACTAACACAAGTGCGAAAAGTGGTTTTTCAACACTAACACAAGTGCGAAAAGTGGTTTTTCAACACTAACACAAGTGCAAAAAGTGGTTTTACAACACTAACACAAGTGCAAAAAGTGGTTTTTCAACAATAACACAAGAGCGAAAAGTGGATTTTCAACACTATCACAAGTGCAAAAAGTGTTTTTTCCACACTAATACAAGTGCAAAAGTGGTTTCCTGCACCAACACAAGTGCGAAAAGTGGTTTTTCAACACTAACACAAGTGCGAAAAGTGGTTTTTCAACACTAACACAAGTGCAAAAAGTGTTTTTTCCCACACGAATACAAGTGCAAAAGTGGTTTCCTGCACCAACACAAGTGCGAAAAGTGGGTTTTCAACACTAACACAAGTGCGAAAAGTGGTTTTTCAACACTATCACAAGTGCAAAAAGTGTTTTTCCCACACGAATACAAGTGCAAAAGTGGTTTCCTGCACCAACACAAGTGCGAAAAGTGTTTTTTCAACACTAACACAAGTGTGAAAAGTGTTTTTTCCACACTAATACAAGCGCAAAAGTGGTTTCCTGCACCAACACAAGTGCAAAAAGTGGTTTTTCAACACTAACACAAGTGCGAAAAGTGGTTTTTCAACACTAACACAAGTGCGAAAAGTGGTTTTCCACACTAATACAAGTGCAAAAGTGGTTTTTCAACACTAACACAAGTGCGAAAAGTGGTTTTTCAACACTATCACAAGTGCAAAAAGTGTTTTTCCCACACGAATACAAGTGCGAAAAGTGGTTTTTCCACACTAATACACGTGCGAAAAGTGGTTTTTCAACACTAACACAAGTGCGAAAAGTGGTTTTTCCACACTAATACAAGTGCAAAAGTGGTTTTTCAACACTAACACAAGTGCGAAAAGTGGTTTTTCAACACTAACACAAGTGCGAAAAGTGGTTTTTTCAACACTAACACAAGTGCAAAAAGTGGTTTTACAACACTAACACAAGTGCAAAAAGTGGTTTTTCAACAATAACACAAGAGCGAAAAGTGGATTTTCAACACTATCACAAGTGCAAAAAGTGTTTTTTCCACACTAATACAAGTGCAAAAGTGGTTTCCTGCACCAACACAAGTGCGAAAAGTGGTTTTTCAACACTAACACAAGTGCGAAAAGTGGTTTTTCAACACTAACACAAGTGCAAAAAGTGTTTTTCCCACACGAATACAAGTGCAAAAGTGGTTTCCTGCACCAACACAAGTGCGAAAAGTGGGTTTTCAACACTAACACAAGTGCGAAAAGTGGTTTTTCAACACTATCACAAGTGCAAAAAGTGTTTTTCCCACACGAATACAAGTGCAAAAGTGGTTTCCTGCACCAACACAAGTGCGAAAAGTGTTTTTTCAACACTAACACAAGTGTGAAAAGTGTTTTTTCCACACTAATACAAGCGCAAAAGTGGTTTCCTGCACCAACACAAGTGCAAAAAGTGGTTTTTCAACACTAACACAAGTGCGAAAAGTGGTTTTTCAACACTAACACAAGTGCGAAAAGTGGTTTTCCACACTAATACAAGTGCAAAAGTGGTTTTTCAACACTAACACAAGTGCGAAAAGTGGTTTTTCCACACTAATACAAGTGCGAAAAGTGGTTTTTCAACACTAACACAAGTGCGAAAAGTGGTTTTTCCACACTAATACAAGTGCAAAAGTGGTTTTTCAACACTAACACAAGTGCGAAAAGTGGTTTTTCAGCACTAACACAAGTGCGAAAAGAGGATTTTCAACACTATCACAAGTGCAAAAAGTGTTTTTTCCACACTAATACAAGTGCAAAAGTGGTTTCCTCCACCAACACAAGTGCGAAAAGTGGTTTTTCAACACCAACACAAGTGCGAAAAGTGGTTTTTCAACACTAACACAAGTGCGAAAAGTGGTTTTTCAACGCTATCACAAGTGTAAAAAGTGTTTTTTCCATACTAATACAAGTGCAAAAGTGGTTTTTCAACACTAACACAAGTGCGAAAAGTGGGTTTTCAACACTAATACAAGTGCAAAAAGTGGTTTTTCAACACTAACACAAGTGCGAAAAGTGTTTTTTCCATACTAATGCAAGTGCAAAAGTGGTTTCCTGCACCAACACAAGTGCGAAAAGTGGTTTTTCAACACTAACACAAGTGCGAAAAGTGGTTTTTCCACACTAATACAAGTGCAAAAGTGGTTTTTCAACACTAACACAAGTGTGAAAAGTGGTTTTTCAACACGAACACAAGTGCGAAAAGTTGTTTTTCAACACTATCACAAGTGCAAAAAGTGTTTTTTCCACACTAATACAGGTGCAAAAGTGGTTTCCTGCACCAACACAAGTGCGAAAAGTGGTTTTTCAACACTAATACAAGTGCGAAAAGTCGTTTTTCAACACTAACACAAGTGCGAAAAGTGGTTTTTCCACACTAATACAAGTGCAAAAAGTGGTTTTTCAACACTAACACAAGTGTGAAAAGTGGTTTTTCAACACTAACACAGGTGCAAAAAGTGGTTTCCTTCACTAACACAAGTGCGAAAAGTGGTTTTTCAACACTAACACAAGTGCGAAAAGTGGTTTTTGAACACTATCACAAGTGCAAAAAGTATTTTTTCCACACTAACACATGTGCGAAAAGTGGTTTCCTGCACCAACACAAGTGCGAAAAGTGGATTTTCAACACTAACACAAGTGCGGAAAGTGGTTTTTCAACACTAACACAAGTGCGAAAAGTGGTTTTTCAACACTAATACAAGTGCGAAAAGTGGTTTTTCAACACTATCACAAGTGCAAAAAGTGTTTTTTCCACACTAATACAAGTGCAAAAGTGGTTTCCTGCACCAACACAAGTGCGAAAGTGTTTTTTCAACACTAACACAAGTGTGAAAAGTGTTTTTTCCACACTAATACAAGTGCAAAAGTGGTTTCCTGCACCAACACAAGTGCAAAAAGTGGTTTTTCCACACTAACACAAGTGCGAAAAGTGGTTTTTCAACACTAACACAAGTGCGAAAAGTGGTTTTTCAACACTAACACAAGTGCAAAAAGTGGTTTTTCCACACTAATACAAGTGCAAAAGTGGTTTTTCAACACTAACACAAGTGCGAAAAGTGGTTTTTCCACACTAATACAAGTGCGAAAAGTGGTTTTTCAACACTAACACAAGTGCGAAAAGTGGTTTTTCCACACTAATACAAGTGCAAAAGTGGTTTTTCAACACTAACACAAGTGCGAAAAGTGTTTTTTCAACACTAACACAAGTGTGAAAAGTGGTTTTTCCACATTAATACAAGTGCAAAAGTGGTTTCCTGCAGCAACACAAGTGCGAAAAGTGGTTTTTCAACACTAACACGAGTGCGAAAAGTGGTTTTTCAACACTATCACAACTGTAAAAAGTGTTTTTTCAACACTAATACAAGTGCAAAAGTGGTTTCCTGCACCAACACAAGTGCGAAAAGTGGTTTTTCAACACTAACACAAGTGCGAAAAGTGTTTTTTCAACACTAACACAAGTGTGAAAACTGTTTTTTCCACACTAATACAAGTGCAAAAGTGGTTTCCTGCACCAACACAAGTGCGAAAAGTGGTTTTTCAACACTAATACAAGTGCGAAAAGTGGTTTTTCAACACTAACACAAGTGCGAAAAGTGTTTTTTCCATACTAATACAAGTGCAAAAGTGGTTTCCTGCACCAACACAGGTGCGAAAAGTGGTTTTTCAACACTAACACAAGTGCGAAAAGTGGTTTTTCCACACTAATACAAGTGCAAAAGTGGATTTTCAACACTAACCCAAGTGCGAAAAGTGGTTTTTCAACACTATCACAAGTGCAAAAAGTGTTTTTTCCACAATAATACAGGTGCAAAAGTGGTTTCCTGCACCAACACAAGTGCGAAAAGTGGTTTTTCAACACTAACACAAGTGCAAAAAGTGTTTTTTCAACACTAACACAAGTGTGAAAAGTGTTTTTTCCACACTAAGACAGGTGCAAAAGTGGTTTCCTGCACCAACACAAGTGCGAAAAGTGGTTTTCAACACTAATACAAGTGCGAAAAGTGGTTTTTCAACACAAATACAAGTGCGAAAAGTGGTTTTTCAACACTAACACAAGTGCGAAAAGTGTTTTTTCCATACTAATACAAGTGCAAAAGTGGTTTCCTGCACCAACACAGGTGCGAAAAGTGGTTTTTCAACACTAACACAAGTGCGAAAAGTGGTTTTTCCACACTAATACAAGTGCAAAAGTGGTTTTTCAACACGAACACAAGTGCGAAAAGTGATTTTTCAACACTAACACAAGTGCGAAAAGTGGTTTTTCAACACTAACACAAGTGCGAAAAGTGGTTTTTCAACACTAACACAAGTGCAAAAAGTGGTTTTACAACACTAACACAAGTGCAAAAAGTGGTTTTTCAACAATAACACAAGTGCGAAAAGTGGATTTTCAACACTATCACAAGTGCAAAAAGTGTTTTTTCCACACTAATACAAGTGCAAAAGTGGTTTCCTGCACCAACACAAGTGCGAAAAGTGGTTTTTCAACACTAACACAAGTGCGAAAAGTGGTTTTTCAACACTAACACAAGTGCAAAAAGTGTTTTTTCCACACTAACACATGTGCGAAAAGTGGTTTCCTGCACCAACACAAGTGCGAAAAGTGGATTTTCAACACTAACACAAGTGCGAAAAGGGGGTTTTCAACACTAACACAAGTGCGAAAAGTGGTTTTTCAACACTATCACAAGTGCAAAAAGTGTTTTTCCCACACGAATACAAGTGCAAAAGTGGTTTCCTGCACCAACACAAGTGCGAAAAGTGGGTTTTCAACACTAACACAAGTGCGAAAAGTGGTTTTTCAACACTATCACAAGTGCAAAAAGTGTTTTTCCCACACGAATACAAGTGCAAAAGTGGTTTCCTGCACCAACACAAGTGCGAAAAGTGTTTTTTCAACACTAACACAAGTGTGAAAAGTGTTTTTTCCACACTAATACAAGCGCAAAAGTGGTTTCCTGCACCAACACAAGTGCAAAAAGTGGTTTTTCAACACTAACACAAGTGCGAAAAGTGCTTTTTCAACACTAACACAAGTGCGAAAAGTGGTTTTCCACACTAATACAAGTGCAAAAGTGGTTTTTCAACACTAACACAAGTGCGAAAAGTGGTTTTTCCACACTAATACAAGTGCGAAAAGTGGTTTTTCAACACTAACACAAGTGCGATAAGTGGTTTTTCCACACTAATACAAGTGCAAAAGTGGTTTTTCAACACTAACACAAGTGCGAAAAGTGGTTTTTCAGCACTAACACAAGTGCGAAAAGAGGATTTTCAACACTATCACAAGTGCAAAAAGTGTTTTTTCCACACTAATACAAGTGCAAAAGTGGTTTCCTCCACCAACACAAGTGCGAAAAGTGGTTTTTCAACACCAACACAAGTGCGAAAAGTGGTTTTTCAACACTAACACAAGTGCGAAAAGTGGTTTTTCAACGCTATCACAAGTGTAAAAAGTGTTTTTTCCATACTAATACAAGTGCAAAAGTGGTTTTTCAACACTAACACAAGTGCGAAAAGTGGGTTTTCAACACTAATACAAGTGCAAAAGTGGTTTTTCAACACTAACACAAGTGCGAAAAGTGGTTTTTCCACACTAATACAAGTGCAAAAGTGGTTTCCTGCACCAACACAAGTGCGAAAAGTGGTTTTTCAACACTAACACAAGTGCGAAAAGTGGTTTTTCAACACTAACACAAGTGCGAAAAATGTTTTTTCAACACTAACACAAGTGTGAAAAGTGGTTTTTCCACATTAATACAAGTGCAAAAGTGGTTTCCTGCACCAACACAAGTGCGAAAAGTGGTTTTTCAACACTAACACGAGTGCGAAAAGTGGTTTTTCAACACTATCACAAGTGCAAAAAGTGTTTTTTCAACACTAATACAAGTGCAAAAGTGGTTTCCTGCACCAACACAAGTGCGAAAAGTGGTTTTTCAACACTAACACAAGTGCGAAAAGTGTTTTTTCAACACTAACACAAGTGTGCAAACTGTTTTTTCCACACTAACACAAGTGCAAAAGTGGTTTCCTGCACCAACACAAGTGCGAAAAGTGGTTTTTCAACACTAATACAAGTGCGAAAAGTGGTTTTTCAACACTAACACAAGTGCGAAAAGTGTTTTTTCCATACTAATACAAGTGCAAAAGTGGTTTCCTGCACCAACACAAGTGCGAAAAGTGGTTTTTCAACACTAACACAAGTGCGAAAAGTGGTTTTTCCACACTAATACAAGTGCAAAAGTGGTTTTTCAACACTAACACAAGTGCGAAAAGTGGTTTTTCAACACGAACACAAGTGCGAAAAGTTGTTTTTCAACACTATCACAAGTGCAAAAAGTGTTTTTTCCACACTAATACAGGTGCAAAAGTGGTTTCCTGCACCAACACAAGTGCGAAAAGTGGTTTTTCAACACTAACACAAGTGAAAAAAGTGTTTTTTCAACACTAACACAAGTGTGAAAAGTGTTTTTCCACACTAATACAAGTGCAAAAGTGGTTTCCTGCACCAACACAAGTGCGAAAAGTGGTTTTTCAACACTAATACAAGTGCGAAAAGTCGTTTTTCAACACTAACACAAGTGCGAAAAGTGGTTTTTCCACACTAATACAAGTGCAAAAAGTGGTTTTTCAACACTAACACAAGTGTGAAAAGTGGTTTTTCAACACTAACACAAGTGCGAAAAGTGGTTTTTCAACACTAACACAGGTGCAAAAAGTGGTTTCCTTCACTAACACAAGTGCGAAAAGTGGTTTTTCAACACTAACACAAGTGCAAAAAGTGGTTTTTGAACACTATCACAAGTGCAAAAAGTGTTTTTTCCACACTAACACATGTGCGAAAAGTGGTTTCCTGCACCAACACAAGTGCGAAAAGTGGATTTTCAACACTAACACAAGTGCGGAAAGTGGTTTTTCAACACTAACACAAGTGCGAAAAGTGGTTTTTCAACACTAATACAAGTGCGAAAAGTGGTTTTTCAACACTATCACAAGTGCAAAAAGTGTTTTTTCCACACTAATACAAGTGCAAAAGTGGTTTCCTGCACCAACACAAGTGCGAAAGTGTTTTTTCAACACTAACACAAGTGTGAAAAGTGTTTTTTCCACACTAATACAAGTGCAAAAGTGGTTTCCTGCACCAACACAAGTGCAAAAAGTGGTTTTTCAACACTAACACAAGTGCGAAAAGTGGTTTTTCAACACTAACACAAGTGCGAAAAGTGGTTTTTCAACACTAACACAAGTGCAAAAAGTGGTTTTTCCACACTAATACAAGTGCAAAAGTGGTTTTTCAACACTAACACAAGTGCGAAAAGTGGTTTTTCCACACTAATACAAGTGCGAAAAGTGGTTTTTCAACACTAACACAAGTGCGAAAAGTGGTTTTTCCACACTAATACAAGTGCAAAAGTGGTTTTTCAACACTAACACAAGTGCGAAAAGTGTTTTTTCAACACTAACACAAGTGTGAAAAGTGGTTTTTCCACATTAATACAAGTGCAAAAGTGGTTTCCTGCACCAACACAAGTGCGAAAAGTGGTTTTTCAACACTAACACGAGTGCGAAAAGTGGTTTTTCAACACTATCACAACTGTAAAAAGTGTTTTTTCAACACTAATACAAGTGCAAAAGTGGTTTCCTGCACCAACACAAGTGCGAAAAGTGGTTTTTCAACACTAACACAAGTGCGAAAAGTGTTTTTTCAACACTAACACAAGTGTGAAAACTGTTTTTTCCACACTAATACAAGTGCAAAAGTGGTTTCCTGCACCAACACAAGTGCGAAAAGTGGTTTTTCAACACTAATACAAGTGCGAAAAGTGGTTTTTCAACACTAACACAAGTGCGAAAAGTGTTTTTTCCATACTAATACAAGTGCAAAAGTGGTTTCCTGCACCAACACAGGTGCGAAAAGTGGTTTTTCAACACTAACACAAGTGCGAAAAGTGGTTTTTCCACACTAATACAAGTGCAAAAGTGGTTTTTCAACACTAACCCAAGTGTGAAAAGTGGTTTTTCAACACTATCACAAGTGCAAAAAGTGTTTTTTCCACAATAATACAGGTGCAAAAGTGGTTTCCTGCACCAACACAAGTGCGAAAAGTGGTTTTTCAACACTAACACAAGTGCAAAAAGTGTTTTTTCAACACTAACACAAGTGTGAAAAGTGTTTTTTCCACACTAATACAGGTGCAAAAGTGGTTTCCTGCACCAACACAAGTGCGAAAAGTGGTTTTCAACACTAATACAAGTGCGAAAAGTGGTTTTTCAACACTAATACACGTGCGAAAAGTGGTTTTTCAACACTAACACAAGTGCGAAAAGTGTTTTTTCCATACTAATACAAGTGCAAAAGTGGTTTCCTGCACCAACACAGGTGCGAAAAGTGGTTTTTCAACACTAACACAAGTGCGAAAAGTGGTTTTTCCACACTAATACAAGTGCAAAAGTGGTTTTTCAACACGAACACAAGTGCGAAAAGTGGTTTTTCAACACTATCACAAGTGCAAAAAGTGTTTTTTCCACACTAATATAGGTGCAAAAGTGGTTTCCTGCACCAACACAAGTGCGAAAAGTGGTTTTTCAACACTAACACAAGTGCAAAAAGTGTTTTTTCAACACTAACACAAGTGTGAAAAGTGTTTTTTCCACACTAATACAGGTGCAAAAGTGGTTTCCTGCACCAACACAAGTGCGAAAAGTGGTTTTTCAACACTAACACAAGTGTGAAAAGTGGTTTTTCCACACTAATACAAGTGCAAAAAGTGGTTTTTCAACAATAACACAAGTGCGAAAAGTGGTTTTTCAACACTAACACAGGTGCGAAAAGTGGTTTCCTTCACTAACACAAGTGCGAAAAGTGGTTTTTCAACACTGACACAAGTGCGAAAAGTGGTTTTTCAACACTAACACAAGTTCGAAAAGTGGTTTTCAACACTAACACAAGTGCGAAAAGTGGTTTTTCAACACTATCACAAGTGCAAAAAGTGTTTTTTCCACACTAACGCAAGTGCGAAAAGTGGTTTCCTGCACCAACACAAGTGCGAAAAGTGGATTTTCAACACGAACACAAGTGCGAAAAGTGGTTTTTCAACACTAACACAAGTGCGAAAAGTGGTTTTTCAACACTAACACAAGTGCGAAAAGTGGTTTTTCAACACTATCACAAGTGCAAAAAGTGTTTTTTCCACACTAATACAAGTGCAAAAGTGGTTTCCTGCACCAACACAAGTGCGAAAAGTGTTTTTTCAACACTAACACAAGTGTGAAAAGTGTTTTTTCCACACTAATACAAGTGCAAAAGTGGTTTCCTGCACCAACACAAGTGCAAAAAGTGGTTTTTCAACACGAACACAAGTGCGAAAAGTGGTTTTTCAACACTAACACAAGTGCGAAAAGTGGTTTTTCAACGCTATCACAAGTGCGAAAAGTGGTTTTTCCACACTAATACAAGTGCAAAAGTGGTTTCCTCCACCAACACAAGTGCGAAAAGTGGTTTTTCAACACCAACACAAGTGCGAAAAGTGGTTTTTCAACACTAACACAAGTGCGAAAAGTGGTTTTTCAACGCTATCACAAGTGTAAAAAGTGTTTTTTCCATACTAATACAAGTGCAAAAGTGGTTTTTCAACACTAACACAAGTGCGAAAAGTGGGTTTTCAACACTAATACAAGTGCAAAAGTGGTTTTTCAACACTAACACAAGTGCGAAAAGTGGTTTTTCCACACTAATACAAGTGCAAAAGTGGTTTCCTGCACCAACACAAGTGCGAAAAGTGGTTTTTCAACACTAACACAAGTGCGAAAAGTGGTTTTTCAACACTAACACAAGTGCGAAAAGTGTTTTTTCAACACTAACACAAGTGTGAAAAGTGGTTTTTCCACATTAATACAAGTGCAAAAGTGGTTTCCTGCACCAACACAAGTGCGAAAAGTGGTTTTTCAACACTAACACGAGTGCGAAAAGTGGTTTTTCAACACTATCACAAGTGCAAAAAGTGTTTTTTCAACACTAATACAAGTGCAAAAGTGGTTTCCTGCACGAACACAAGTGCGAAAAGTGGTTTTTCAACACTAACACAAGTGCGAAAAGTGTTTTTTCAACACTAACACAAGTGTGCAAACTGTTTTTTCCACACTAACACAAGTGCAAAAGTGGTTTCCTGCACCAACACAAGTGCGAAAAGTGGTTTTTCAACACTAATACAAGTGCGAAAAGTGGTTTTTCAACACTAACACAAGTGCGAAAAGTGTTTTTTCCATACTAATACAAGTGCAAAAGTGGTTTCCTGCACCAACACAAGTGCGAAAAGTGGTTTTTCAACACTAACACAAGTGCGAAAAGTGGTTTTTCCACACTAATACAAGTGCAAAAGTGGTTTTTCAACACTAACACAAGTGCGAAAAGTGGTTTTTCAACACGAACACAAGTGCGAAAAGTTGTTTTTCAACACTATCACAAGTGCAAAAAGTGTTTTTTCCACACTAATACAGGTGCAAAAGTGGTTTCCTGCACCAACACAAGTGCGAAAAGTGGTTTTTCAACACTAACACAAGTGAAAAAAGTGTTTTTTCAACACTAACACAAGTGTGAAAAGTGTTTTTCCACACTAATACAAGTGCAAAAGTGGTTTCCTGCACCAACACAAGTGCGAAAAGTGGTTTTTCAACACTAATACAAGTGCGAAAAGTCGTTTTTCAACACTAACACAAGTGCGAAAAGTGGTTTTTCCACACTAATACAAGTGCAAAAAGTGGTTTTTCAACACTAACACAAGTGTGAAAAGTGGTTTTTCAACACTAACACAAGTGCGAAAAGTGGTTTTTCAACACTAACACAGGTGCAAAAAGTGGTTTCCTTCACTAACACAAGTGCGAAAAGTGGTTTTTCAACACTAACACAAGTGCGAAAAGTGGTTTTTGAACACTATCACAAGTGCAAAAAGTGTTTTTTCCACACTAACACATGTGCGAAAAGTGGTTTCCTGCACCAACACAAGTGCGAAAAGTGGATTTTCAACACTAACACAAGTGCGGAAAGTGGTTTTTCAACACTAACACAAGTGCGAAAAGTGGTTTTTCAACACTAATACAAGTGCGAAAAGTGGTTTTTCAACACTATCACAAGTGCAAAAAGTGTTTTTTCCACACTAATACAAGTGCAAAAGTGGTTTCCTGCACCAACACAAGTGCGAAAGTGTTTTTTCAACACTAACACAAGTGTGAAAAGTGTTTTTTCCACACTAAGACAGGTGCAAAAGTGGTTTCCTGCACCAACACAAGTGCGAAAAGTGGTTTTCAACACTAATACAAGTGCGAAAAGTGGTTTTTCAACACAAATACAAGTGCGAAAAGTGGTTTTTCAACACTAACACAAGTGCGAAAAGTGTTTTTTCCATACTAATACAAGTGCAAAAGTGGTTTCCTGCACCAACACAGGTGCGAAAAGTGGTTTTTCAACACTAACACAAGTGCGAAAAGTGGTTTTTCCACACTAATACAAGTGCAAAAGTGGTTTTTCAACACGAACACAAGTGCGAAAAGTGATTTTTCAACACTAACACAAGTGCGAAAAGTGGTTTTTCAACACTAACACAAGTGCGAAAAGTGGTTTTTCAACACTAACACAAGTGCAAAAAGTGGTTTTACAACACTAACACAAGTGCAAAAAGTGGTTTTTCAACAATAACACAAGTGCGAAAAGTGGATTTTCAACACTATCACAAGTGCAAAAAGTGTTTTTTCCACACTAATACAAGTGCAAAAGTGGTTTCCTGCACCAACACAAGTGCGAAAAGTGGTTTTTCAACACTAACACAAGTGCGAAAAGTGGTTTTTCAACACTAACACAAGTGCAAAAAGTGTTTTTTCCACACTAACACATGTGCGAAAAGTGGTTTCCTGCACCAACACAAGTGCGAAAAGTGGATTTTCAACACTAACACAAGTGCGAAAAGGGGGTTTTCAACACTAACACAAGTGCGAAAAGTGGTTTTTCAACACTATCACAAGTGCAAAAAGTGTTTTTCCCACACGAATACAAGTGCAAAAGTGGTTTCCTGCACCAACACAAGTGCGAAAAGTGGGTTTTCAACACTAACACAAGTGCGAAAAGTGGTTTTTCAACACTATCACAAGTGCAAAAAGTGTTTTTCCCACACGAATACAAGTGCAAAAGTGGTTTCCTGCACCAACACAAGTGCGAAAAGTGTTTTTTCAACACTAACACAAGTGTGAAAAGTGTTTTTTCCACACTAATACAAGCGCAAAAGTGGTTTCCTGCACCAACACAAGTGCAAAAAGTGGTTTTTCAACACTAACACAAGTGCGAAAAGTGCTTTTTCAACACTAACACAAGTGCGAAAAGTGGTTTTCCACACTAATACAAGTGCAAAAGTGGTTTTTCAACACTAACACAAGTGCGAAAAGTGGTTTTTCCACACTAATACAAGTGCGAAAAGTGGTTTTTCAACACTAACACAAGTGCGATAAGTGGTTTTTCCACACTAATACAAGTGCAAAAGTGGTTTTTCAACACTAACACAAGTGCGAAAAGTGGTTTTTCAGCACTAACACAAGTGCGAAAAGAGGATTTTCAACACTATCACAAGTGCAAAAAGTGTTTTTTCCACACTAATACAAGTGCAAAAGTGGTTTCCTCCACCAACACAAGTGCGAAAAGTGGTTTTTCAACACCAACACAAGTGCGAAAAGTGGTTTTTCAACACTAACACAAGTGCGAAAAGTGGTTTTTCAACGCTATCACAAGTGTAAAAAGTGTTTTTTTCCATACTAATACAAGTGCAAAAAGTGGTTTTTCAACACTAACACAAGTGCGAAAAGTGGGTTTTTCAACACTAATACAAGTGCAAAAGTGGTTTTTCAACACTAACACAAGTGCGAAAAGTGGTTTTTCCACACTAATACAAGTGCAAAAGTGGTTTCCTGCACCAACACAAGTGCGAAAAGTGGTTTTTCAACACTAACACAAGTGCGAAAAGTGGTTTTTCAACACTAACACAAGTAAAAATGTTTTTTCAACACTAACACAAGTGTGAAAAGTGGTTTTTCCACATTAATACAAGTGCAAAAGTGGTTTCCTGCACCAACACAAGTGCGAAAAGTGGTTTTTCAACACTAACACGAGTGCGAAAAGTGGTTTTTCAACACTATCACAAGTGCAAAAAGTGTTTTTTCAACACTAATACAAGTGCAAAAGTGGTTTCCTGCACCAACACAAGTGCGAAAAGTGGTTTTTCAACACTAACACAAGTGCGAAAAGTGTTTTTTCAACACTAACACAAGTGTGCAAACTGTTTTTTCCACACTAACACAAGTGCAAAAGTGGTTTCCTGCACCAACACAAGTGCGAAAAGTGGTTTTTCAACACTAATACAAGTGCGAAAAGTGGTTTTTCAACACTAACACAAGTGCGAAAAGTGTTTTTTCCATACTAATACAAGTGCAAAAGTGGTTTCCTGCACCAACACAAGTGCGAAAAGTGGTTTTTCAACACTAACACAAGTGCGAAAAGTGGTTTTTCCACACTAATACAAGTGCAAAAGTGGTTTTTCAACACTAACACAAGTGCGAAAAGTGGTTTTTCAACACGAACACAAGTGCGAAAAGTTGTTTTTCAACACTATCACAAGTGCAAAAAGTGTTTTTTCCACACTAATACAGGTGCAAAAGTGGTTTCCTGCACCAACACAAGTGCGAAAAGTGGTTTTTCAACACTAACACAAGTGAAAAAAGTGTTTTTTCAACACTAACACAAGTGTGAAAAGTGTTTTTCCACACTAATACAAGTGCAAAAGTGGTTTCCTGCACCAACACAAGTGCGAAAAGTGGTTTTTCAACACTAATACAAGTGCGAAAAGTCGTTTTTCAACACTAACACAAGTGCGAAAAGTGGTTTTTCCACACTAATACAAGTGCAAAAAGTGGTTTTTCAACACTAACACAAGTGTGAAAAGTGGTTTTTCAACACTAACACAAGTGCGAAAAGTGGTTTTTCAACACTAACACAGGTGCAAAAAGTGGTTTCCTTCACTAACACAAGTGCGAAAAGTGGTTTTTCAACACTAACACAAGTGCAAAAAGTGGTTTTTGAACACTATCACAAGTGCAAAAAGTGTTTTTTCCACACTAACACATGTGCGAAAAGTGGTTTCCTGCACCAACACAAGTGCGAAAAGTGGATTTTCAACACTAACACAAGTGCGGAAAGTGGTTTTTCAACACTAACACAAGTGCGAAAAGTGGTTTTTCAACACTAATACAAGTGCGAAAAGTGGTTTTTCAACACTATCACAAGTGCAAAAAGTGTTTTTTCCACACTAATACAAGTGCAAAAGTGGTTTCCTGCACCAACACAAGTGCGAAAGTGTTTTTTCAACACTAACACAAGTGTGAAAAGTGTTTTTTCCACACTAATACAAGTGCAAAAGTGATTTCCTGCACCAACACAAGTGCAAAAAGTGGTTTTTCAACACTAACACAAGTGCGAAAAGTGGTTTTTCAACACTAACACAAGTGCGAAAAGTGGTTTTTCAACACTAACACAAGTGCAAAAAGTGGTTTTTCCACACTAATACAAGTGCAAAAGTGGTTTTTCAACACTAACACAAGTGCGAAAAGTGGTTTTTCCACACTAATACAAGTGCGAAAAGTGGTTTTTCAACACTAACACAAGTGCGAAAAGTGGTTTTTCCACACTAATACAAGTGCAAAAGTGGTTTTTCAACACTAACACAAGTGCGAAAAGTGTTTTTTCAACACTAACACAAGTGTGAAAAGTGGTTTTTCCACATTAATACAAGTGCAAAAGTGGTTTCCTGCACCAACACAAGTGCGAAAAGTGGTTTTTCAACACTAACACGAGTGCGAAAAGTGGTTTTACAACACTAACACAAGTGCAAAAAGTGGTTTTTCAACAATAACACAAGTGCGAAAAGTGGATTTTCAACACTATCACAAGTGCAAAAAGTGTTTTTTCCACACTAATACAAGTGCAAAAGTGGTTTCCTGCACCAACACAAGTGCGAAAAGTGGTTTTTCAACACTAACACAAGTGCGAAAAGTGGTTTTTCAACACTAACACAAGTGCAAAAAGTGTTTTTTCCACACTAACACATGTGCGAAAAGTGGTTTCCTGCACCAACACAAGTGCGAAAAGTGGATTTTCAACACTAACACAAGTGCGAAAAGGGGGTTTTCAACACTAACACAAGTGCGAAAAGTGGTTTTTCAACACTATCACAAGTGCAAAAAGTGTTTTTCCCACACGAATACAAGTGCAAAAGTGGTTTCCTGCACCAACACAAGTGCGAAAAGTGGGTTTTCAACACTAACACAAGTGCGAAAAGTGGTTTTTCAACACTATCACAAGTGCAAAAAGTGTTTTTCCCACACGAATACAAGTGCAAAAGTGGTTTCCTGCACCAACACAAGTGCGAAAAGTGTTTTTTCAACACTAACACAAGTGTGAAAAGTGTTTTTTCCACACTAATACAAGCGCAAAAGTGGTTTCCTGCACCAACACAAGTGCAAAAAGTGGTTTTTCAACACTAACACAAGTGCGAAAAGTGCTTTTTCAACACTAACACAAGTGCGAAAAGTGGTTTTCCACACTAATACAAGTGCAAAAGTGGTTTTTCAACACTAACACAAGTGCGAAAAGTGGTTTTTCCACACTAATACAAGTGCGAAAAGTGGTTTTTCAACACTAACACAAGTGCGATAAGTGGTTTTTCCACACTAATACAAGTGCAAAAGTGGTTTTTCAACACTAACACAAGTGCGAAAAGTGGTTTTTCAGCACTAACACAAGTGCGAAAAGAGGATTTTCAACACTATCACAAGTGCAAAAAGTGTTTTTTCCACACTAATACAAGTGCAAAAGTGGTTTCCTCCACCAACACAAGTGCGAAAAGTGGTTTTTCAACACCAACACAAGTGCGAAAAGTGGTTTTTCAACACTAACACAAGTGCGAAAAGTGGTTTTTCAACGCTATCACAAGTGTAAAAAGTGTTTTTTCCATACTAATACAAGTGCAAAAGTGGTTTTTCAACACTAACACAAGTGCGAAAAGTGGGTTTTCAACACTAATACAAGTGCAAAAGTGGTTTTTCAACACTAACACAAGTGCGAAAAGTGGTTTTTCCACACTAATACAAGTGCAAAAGTGGTTTCCTGCACCAACACAAGTGCGAAAAGTGGTTTTTCAACACTAACACAAGTGCGAAAAGTGGTTTTTCAACACTAACACAAGTGCGAAAAATGTTTTTTCAACACTAACACAAGTGTGAAAAGTGGTTTTTCCACATTAATACAAGTGCAAAAGTGGTTTCCTGCACCAACACAAGTGCGAAAAGTGGTTTTTCAACACTAACACGAGTGCGAAAAGTGGTTTTTCAACACTATCACAAGTGCAAAAAGTGTTTTTTCAACACTAATACAAGTGCAAAAGTGGTTTCCTGCACCAACACAAGTGCGAAAAGTGGTTTTTCAACACTAACACAAGTGCGAAAAGTGTTTTTTCAACACTAACACAAGTGTGCAAACTGTTTTTTCCACACTAACACAAGTGCAAAAGTGGTTTCCTGCACCAACACAAGTGCGAAAAGTGGTTTTTCAACACTAATACAAGTGCGAAAAGTGGTTTTTCAACACTAACACAAGTGCGAAAAGTGTTTTTTCCATACTAATACAAGTGCAAAAGTGGTTTCCTGCACCAACACAAGTGCGAAAAGTGGTTTTTCAACACTAACACAAGTGCGAAAAGTGGTTTTTCCACACTAATACAAGTGCAAAAGTGGTTTTTCAACACTAACACAAGTGCGAAAAGTGGTTTTTCAACACGAACACAAGTGCGAAAAGTTGTTTTTCAACACTATCACAAGTGCAAAAAGTGTTTTTTCCACACTAATACAGGTGCAAAAGTGGTTTCCTGCACCAACACAAGTGCGAAAAGTGGTTTTTCAACACTAACACAAGTGAAAAAAGTGTTTTTTCAACACTAACACAAGTGTGAAAAGTGTTTTTCCACACTAATACAAGTGCAAAAGTGGTTTCCTGCACCAACACAAGTGCGAAAAGTGGTTTTTCAACACTAATACAAGTGCGAAAAGTCGTTTTTCAACACTAACACAAGTGCGAAAAGTGGTTTTTCCACACTAATACAAGTGCAAAAAGTGGTTTTTCAACACTAACACAAGTGTGAAAAGTGGTTTTTCAACACTAACACAAGTGCGAAAAGTGGTTTTTCAACACTAACACAGGTGCAAAAAGTGGTTTCCTTCACTAACACAAGTGCGAAAAGTGGTTTTTCAACACTAACACAAGTGCAAAAAGTGGTTTTTGAACACTATCACAAGTGCAAAAAGTGTTTTTTCCACACTAACACATGTGCGAAAAGTGGTTTCCTGCACCAACACAAGTGCGAAAAGTGGATTTTCAACACTAACACAAGTGCGGAAAGTGGTTTTTCAACACTAACACAAGTGCGAAAAGTGGTTTTTCAACACTAATACAAGTGCGAAAAGTGGTTTTTCAACACTATCACAAGTGCAAAAAGTGTTTTTTCCACACTAATACAAGTGCAAAAGTGGTTTCCTGCACCAACACAAGTGCGAAAGTGTTTTTTCAACACTAACACAAGTGTGAAAAGTGTTTTTTCCACACTAATACAAGTGCAAAAGTGGTTTCCTGCACCAACACAAGTGCAAAAAGTGGTTTTTCAACACTAACACAAGTGCGAAAAGTGGTTTTTCAACACTAACACAAGTGCGAAAAGTGGTTTTTCAACACTAACACAAGTGCAAAAAGTGGTTTTTCCACACTAATACAAGTGCAAAAGTGGTTTTTCAACACTAACACAAGTGCGAAAAGTGGTTTTTCCACACTAATACAAGTGCGAAAAGTGGTTTTTCAACACTAACACAAGTGCGAAAAGTGGTTTTTCCACACTAATACAAGTGCAAAAGTGGTTTTTCAACACTAACACAAGTGCGAAAAGTGTTTTTTCAACACTAACACAAGTGTGAAAAGTGGTTTTTCCACATTAATACAAGTGCAAAAGTGGTTTCCTGCACCAACACAAGTGCGAAAAGTGGTTTTTCAACACTAACACGAGTGCGAAAAGTGGTTTTTCAACACTATCACAACTGTAAAAAGTGTTTTTTCAACACTAATACAAGTGCAAAAGTGGTTTCCTGCACCAACACAAGTGCGAAAAGTGGTTTTTCAACACTAACACAAGTGCGAAAAGTGTTTTTTCAACACTAACACAAGTGTGAAAACTGTTTTTTCCACACTAATACAAGTGCAAAAGTGGTTTCCTGCACCAACACAAGTGCGAAAAGTGGTTTTTCAACACTAATACAAGTGCGAAAAGTGGTTTTTCAACACTAACACAAGTGCGAAAAGTGTTTTTTCCATACTAATACAAGTGCAAAAGTGGTTTCCTGCACCAACACAGGTGCGAAAAGTGGTTTTTCAACACTAACACAAGTGCGAAAAGTGGTTTTTCCACACTAATACAAGTGCAAAAGTGGTTTTTCAACACTAACCCAAGTGTGAAAAGTGGTTTTTCAACACTATCACAAGTGCAAAAAGTGTTTTTTCCACAATAATACAGGTGCAAAAGTGGTTTCCTGCACCAACACAAGTGCGAAAAGTGGTTTTTCAACACTAACACAAGTGCAAAAAGTGTTTTTTCAACACTAACACAAGTGTGAAAAGTGTTTTTTCCACACTAATACAGGTGCAAAAGTGGTTTCCTGCACCAACACAAGTGCGAAAAGTGGTTTTCAACACTAATACAAGTGCGAAAAGTGGTTTTTCAACACTAATACACGTGCGAAAAGTGGTTTTTCAACACTAACACAAGTGCGAAAAGTGTTTTTTCCATACTAATACAAGTGCAAAAGTGGTTTCCTGCACCAACACAGGTGCGAAAAGTGGTTTTTCAACACTAACACAAGTGCGAAAAGTGGTTTTTCCACACTAATACAAGTGCAAAAGTGGTTTTTCAACACGAACACAAGTGCGAAAAGTGGTTTTTCAACACTATCACAAGTGCAAAAAGTGTTTTTTCCACACTAATATAGGTGCAAAAGTGGTTTCCTGCACCAACACAAGTGCGAAAAGTGGTTTTTCAACACTAACACAAGTGCAAAAAGTGTTTTTTCAACACTAACACAAGTGTGAAAAGTGTTTTTTCCACACTAATACAGGTGCAAAAGTGGTTTCCTGCACCAACACAAGTGCGAAAAGTGGTTTTTCAACACTAACACAAGTGTGAAAAGTGGTTTTTCCACACTAATACAAGTGCAAAAAGTGGTTTTTCAACAATAACACAAGTGCGAAAAGTGGTTTTTCAACACTAACACAGGTGCGAAAAGTGGTTTCCTTCACTAACACAAGTGCGAAAAGTGGTTTTTCAACACTGACACAAGTGCGAAAAGTGGTTTTTCAACACTAACACAAGTGCGAAAAGTGGTTTTCAACACTAACACAAGTGCGAAAAGTGGTTTTTCAACACTATCACAAGTGCAAAAAGTGTTTTTTCCACACTAACGCAAGTGCGAAAAGTGGTTTCCTGCACCAACACAAGTGCGAAAAGTGGATTTTCAACACGAACACAAGTGCGAAAAGTGGTTTTTCAACACTAACACAAGTGCGAAAAGTGGTTTTTCAACACTAACACAAGTGCGAAAAGTGGTTTTTCAACACTATCACAAGTGCAAAAAGTGTTTTTTCCACACTAATACAAGTGCAAAAGTGGTTTCCTGCACCAACACAAGTGCGAAAAGTGTTTTTTCAACCAAACTGTTTTTTTCCACACTAACACAAGTGCAAAAGTGGTTTCCTGCACCAACACAAGTGCGAAAAGTGGTTTTTCAACACTAATACAAGTGCGAAAAGTGGGTTTTTCAACACTAACACAAGTGCGAAAAGTGTTTTTTCCATACTAATACAAGTGCAAAAGTGGTTTCCTGCACCAACACAAGTGCGAAAAGTGGTTTTTCAACACTAACACAAGTGCGAAAAGTGGTTTTTCCACACTAATACAAGTGCAAAAGTGGTTTTTCAACACTAACACAAGTGCGAAAAGTGGTTTTTCAACACGAACACAAGTGCGAAAAGTTGTTTTTCAACACTATCACAAGTGCAAAAAGTGTTTTTTCCACACTAATACAGGTGCAAAAGTGGTTTCCTGCACCAACACAAGTGCGAAAAGTGGTTTTTCAACACTAACACAAGTGAAAAAAGTGTTTTTTCAACACTAACACAAGTGTGAAAAGTGTTTTTTCCACACTAATACAAGTGCAAAAGTGGTTTCCTGCACCAACACAAGTGCGAAAAGTGGTTTTTCAACACTAATACAAGTGCGAAAAGTCGTTTTTCAACACTAACACAAGTGCGAAAAGTGGTTTTTCCACACTAATACAAGTGCAAAAAGTGGTTTTTCAACACTAACACAAGTGTGAAAAGTGGTTTTTCAACACTAACACA